>NC_068999.1:49316621-49319816 GCF_001194135.2 Octopus bimaculoides
ATATATGTATATATATAGTTACACACACACACACACAGATGCACACACGCGCACACACACACACACACACACACACACATATGCACACATAGAGGTAATGCGATAAGCTAATGAACTAATGCAAATAATCCAACTGAGACAATGGCATTGAATAACGCATGCATAAAATAACAATTACTATATTTACAACCCCCCCCCCAAACCAAGAAACCCTAAAACCTACGCACTCATTATCATACCACCAATGAGAGATGTTCCTACTTCCACTCGAGCTCCCCTCTCTTGGGTTCCTCGTCGTCGTAGTTGCTGTTGTTGCTAGTCGTGTTGTTAGTGGTGGTGGTGGTAGTGGTAGTGATGGTACCCTAGTTCTGGATTCTCTGCATTAAAATATACTAAAACCCCATTGTTCTAACCAACATAGGGCTTTTTTGTTTTCTTGCTTTTTGTTTTTGGTAAATTTTAATGTGAGAAATATTAACCATATGTTTATTCGCCATTGCTCTGTGTCGTTTTTTTCTTCTCTTCCTACGGTTTATTCAACTCTAAAAATACACTCATATCCTATAAAGTCACGACCTTGTACCTACGACACTCCTTTTATATTTATTTCTGGCAGGAGGTGGTAAGCCGAGAGAAATCCTACGAAACGCGTGTACTATTTCCCTTGAATATCAAATCTCTCTGGATCTACGATGCCTCATATTCTACCACTATTCATAAAATATGTACCAGTAATATATACCAGGATCGACAAAATCGACTACAACCACACCCGTTTTAATATGTAACGGGCGTAGGCGTGGCTGAGTGTTCGCTTTGCAAGCGCGTGATTCTGTGTTCAGTCCCGCTGCTCGGCATCTTGAACGAGTGTCTTCTACTATGGACTCCAGTTAATTAACCAATGCGTCGTGAGTGAGCTTAGTGAACGGAAACTGTGTGAAAGCCCGCCGTATCTATCTATCTATCTATCTATCTATCTATCTATCTATCTATCTATCTATCTATCTATCTATCTATCTATCTATCTATCTAAGCGCGATTTATTCGCTATCAGAGTTGTTCGAAAACCGAGGTACTACTGTATTTTCAATTTTCTTCCGAAGTTACTTACCTAATAAACTATTTCCTCACAACTCTTTGAAGTATCAAGCTGGGTTTTTTTTTAAATGAAGAACACTTAAAGTACTTCCTTAACAGCACTAGAAGTACATTAAAACTAATAATCAATGTAAGCATAATCTTAAGTAGCGATATTCTCAAGAAATAGGTGAAGCATGCTTCTTACACCGTAAGCCTTGGAACGTTTTCAAAGAATAGTCACAATTATACGTATTCTTTTATTCTTTTATTCTTTTATTCTTTTATTCTTTTAATCGTTTCAGGCATTTGACTGTGGCTATGCTGGAGCGCCGCATTGAGGGGTTTTAGTTGAACAAATCGACCCCAGCACTTATTCTTTGTAAGCCTAGTACGTATTCTGTAAATTTCTTTTACCGAACCGTTAAGTTACGGAAACGTAAACACACCAACACCGTTTGTCAAGCGGTGATGGGGTGGTGGTGGAAAAACACAGACGGGCACACACATAAATATATACAAAAACATGTATATACGATAATCTTCTTTCAGTTTCCTTCTACAAAGTCCACTCACAAGGCTTTGGTCGGCCCGGGGCTATAGTAGAAAACGCTTATACAAGGTGCCATGTAGTTGTGAAGCAAGCTTCTTACCACACAGCCACGCCTGCGTATATATACATATGGAGAAAAAGAGAAAGAAAAATAGAGAGAGAGAATGAAAGAGAAAGAGAGAGAGAGAGAGAGAGAGAGAGAGAGAGAGAGAGAGAGAGAGAGAGAGGGTGGGTGGGAGAGAGATTGAAAGAAAGCGATGGTTAAACATCCATCCAGTTTTGTATTTGTAGAGTTATCTCCATGACTGGACGTATAACTTTCAAATGGAAGAATGAGTAACCATTCTCCGAGTCTTCAGTCGATAAATTTGTTTAACATCTCGAGTATTTAACATCAATAAAGTCATATCACATGACCCTAAAGTATTTTTGATCAAACACAGCTAATCTAAACACAGTGTCTCTCGTGAGCCAAGATATAATACTGCTTGTTTCTAAGTTTTAGCTTATATAAAGAATTCATTTATTTTTATTTTTCCTCCTTACGAAACCATTGTGTAAATTTTCTCCATCTCTTCAGCCAATGTTATATTTATAGATGCTCGTTAGTTCAATTGTAGTTCAATTAACGAAAGAAGAGTTTCGTCTCTTGACTAATTTTCTAGGTATTCAGTCTTAATAGCTTCTGGCAATAATGGCGATCAGCAAATAACAGGAACTTTCTATTTATTTGGAAGACTCCGGTTCTTAAATTTAAAAACATTATGTTCTCAATATCACTACTAAACATTTGGTTGCATGAATAAATTCCTCATTTAGGCGCAGGCATGGCTATGCGGTAAGAAGTTTGCTTCCCACTGGAGAGACACTCAAAGACCATCACAGTTTGCAGGAATTAGGTTTTCAGGATACACGGGACATATCCAGGTCACATTTTAACAGCCCTTACGGTGTCCACAGAGCATTGGGCAGCTGTCAAGATGTCAGTATTTTGACACCCAGAGTGAATCATGATGATACAAGTAACTCTTTTCCCAATATTCAGACGATTTAAGGCGGTGAGGTAGCAGAATCGTTAACACGCCAGCGGCATTTCGTCCATATCTTACGTTCTCAGTTCCAATTCCGCCAGAGTCGACTTTGCCTTCCATCGTTTCGGGGTCGATGAACTAAGTATCCGTTTAACACTAGGGACAATGTACTTGACTTAGCTCACCCACTTACACCAATATTCAAATGACTTCCAGTCCTTCGTCTCAGCTAACTTTTTCTCAACGACATTTTTAATTATTATACTCTTCAGCACTGCCGACTCTTCACTGATACATCACGCTATTCCTGAAAAAAGAGAGACATAGAATATCGAGAAATTTATCCCGAACACCTTGTGCATATAAGAAACATTTTGAGCCACTATTACATATATAATCAGTTTTGTCATTGGAAGATGTATTAATAAACACTCTTGCGTTTCTATGGTTTATTTCTACTCAGATTAGTCATGGAGATAATGACTTTTAATATTAACATTTTTATATTTATACATTATATATATATATATATAT
>NC_068999.1:49320340-49321656 GCF_001194135.2 Octopus bimaculoides
GCCTTTCATCCTTTCGGGATCGATAAATTAAGTACCAGTTACGCACTGGGGTCGATATAATCGACTTAATCCGTTTGTCTGTCCTTGTTTGTCCCCTTTGTGTGTAGCCCCCTAGTGGGCAGTAAAGAAATAGGTATTTCGTCTGTCTTCACGTTCTGAGTTCAAGTCCGCCGTGGGTGACTTTGCCTTCAATCCTTTCGAGAAGACATGGTTCCTGGTTCAGTCCCATATATATATATATATATATATATATATGTCTGTTATTTTATCTATCTATCTTTCTGTCTGGCTGCCTGTCTGTACATACATGCATATATACATACATGCATATATACATACATACATACATGCAATCCATTCATACATACACACATAAGTATGTATATACCTATGTATGTATGTGTGTGTGTATGTATGCATGTATGTATGCTAATAACGGTTGAAAAAAGTTTTCTAACATTTTCTTATGTTTTGAATAAGTTCCTCTGGAGAGCGAAACAATTGTAATCATATCAGCAAAATTAATTTCAATTTTTCATTACTCTGCATTGCGTACTTAGCAAAAACAATAGTATGTATAATACAACATAACATAATATAATATAATATAATATAATATAATATGATAAATTATATATGATATAATAGGTAATTGTATCTATGTGTGCCTATACGTGTATGTGTTTTGTGTTCATGCGTGTATACGTGTCAGCCTGTATGTACATCTCTAAGCACGTCTTTAGGCCGGTGTGCCTGCGAGTAACCCGGTTGTTAGTAGGCAATAAATGAAAGGAAAGACGAGGTAAATATGTAAGATAATTATAAAGCAATATAATAAAACCGACGACAGCTGAGAGCTCGTTGCATAATTGGCAAATGTGCTGAAGCTCTGATCAGATAATATAGCCTCTATTTAACTGTTTCCCCGTGTGCAATTATTATTATTGTTGTTATTATTATTATTATTATTATTATTATTATTATTATTATTATTATTATTATTATTATTATTATTATTATAGATATCATGATTATAATTATGTATAGTTTAATATTAAATTAGGTCTCTCTGTTTTCTTAAGCTTGTTCGTTTGTTTGTCTATTTCTTTCTTTCTTTGTTTCTTTCTTTCGTTCATCTGTTTCTTTTTTGCTTGCAGACAGTATGTACGTATGTGTATGTACGTACGTACGTACGTATGTATGTATGTATGTATGTATGTATGTATGTATGTATGTATGTGTGTATGTATGTATACATGTATTATATATCCACACATATACATACATATATACATACATACATACATACATATATA
>NC_068999.1:49321691-49323536 GCF_001194135.2 Octopus bimaculoides
TATATATATATATATATATATATATATATATATATATATATATATATATATATATGTATACACATACATACACACACACACATATATATATATAGTCATGGGGTGTGTGTGTGCGTACGTGCATGTGTGTGAGTGTGTGTCTCTGTGCGCATATGACTTTGATATGAACCATTGAGTAGACGGCAAAGCTCAAGGACATGCCTAAGTGAATTAATGAATAGATTTAATTAATTAATTACTTTCACTCACGTCTATTTCCTTCGCCCCATTCAGCCATGGCATCGTAATCGTCATAATAATGGTTGTCGGCAGATTTCTTTCTCTCCTCTTGTTTGATGAGAATCTTATCCAGGTGCCAATGGGTTGTGTCGGTGTGCCATTATAGGGTTTGGATTGCGCCTTAAATGTGCTGCGGTTCATTAATTGTTTAGCAGATTTAAAGATGATGCCAAATTATACCGGGGTTTAACGATGTTAATTGAGATTATTGTCGTCATATGTCGATAGAGAACAGGATTACCATATTGAAGGTTCGGCTGTTAGTGTCCCCGATTCCAAGAGTAACATTGAAACCAAGACACTACGAACATAAGCTGAACACCTTAAGCACTTGACAACACGCTTTCACAGATGAGAGTGCAAGTGCGTAAAATAAATAATGCTGAAATTTTAATTATATAAATATATAATTTTAATTACTCAATCAGTGGAAGCGGGAAGCTACATAACTATTTCTAAAGCCTCCAAGGCTGGCTGGAATGGAAAGAGAGTTATTCTCAGTTAGGTCTCAGATTACTGACCGAGGTTAAGTGTTCGCAACTGAGTGAACCTTTTGAAAGATACTCAAGAACCAGGCTGTGGGGTTTAACTGGATGGCATAAAGTTTAGCCCTACTAGAACAGGAGCGGTTAATTCAAAACCATCTTACATAATTTCTGTCCATGAAATGTTACTCTTTGATCCATCAGAGGCTATGTTAAATGGCACTTCTTTGAGGGGTTGTCCAGTGGGGTCGAGCACAATACCACGTAATTGTAAAGCTAAGATTTTAACCACTCAGTCATGCCTAGTTAAAATAGGTTCTGTCTTACTTGTAGAATAATAATATTGATATTATAATCCCGAGTAAAATAAGTACCAGTTGAATACTAGGGTAGATATAATCGACTTACCCCTGCCCCGAATTTCCTAGCCTTGTGCCAAAATTTCAAATCGATATTATGATCCCAAGTAAGGCAGCGAGCTGGCACAACCACTACCGCGCTTAACGGCATTTCTTTTGATACTTCATGTTCTGAGTTCAAATTCCGCCGAGGTAGGCTTTGCCTCGCATCCTTTCGGGGTTGATAAAATAAGTACCAGTCATCATAATTCCAAGTATTTTGGTAAGTCGTGTCTGATAATGAAAAAAGATTTTTAGGGTTTGTTGGTTCTTTTCTTGAAAGAGATATTAAATGATTTAACTGCTCCTTCAATAAGAAGTTGAGCACTCTACAAAGTTAGTCATTAACAGATATTTGCTATGAGGGAAGGCTCGTTTCGTTATGTCGGTCAATAGAAAAACGATACCAATCTACCAGATATGTGCACTCTATTCTTCTTTTCCTCTCCGCTAATGAGTACTTGACGTAGGAAAGCATTAATTAATGTCTGGACAGTTTTAATTAGATATTCATTTTAATATCTATTAGTATAGATTGCGTTGTTCACCCGTATATTTAAATCTATTACTGCACTCTCACACACAATGTATACACGATACACCCATATAATTTACGCGCAACACACACACATGCACACAAACACACACACACACACACACACACACACACACACACACACACA
>NC_068999.1:49324490-49325499 GCF_001194135.2 Octopus bimaculoides
TATATATATATATATATATATATATATATATGTATATATGGAATATTTTGGATGCTATAGAGCTGGCATAGTCCTATTATAGGTAACATAATTAAAGAAAGTAGCGTCAGTGTCTGTTAGATTGAAGTTCATAGTTTGTGGTCGGTCTTGTTCATCGGTTGATAGCCATAATTAAATTTGATTTGCTATACACGTCTGCATTTTTCTGGTGAGAAGCGTGACTGTTTAAAGAGGAGGATCTCATGGCATACTTCTTTCGGTTTCTTTATCAATACCTATGGAACGACAGAAATGTATGCGACCACGTAGGTTTCTGTGTGTAGATTGCACGTCCAGATCATCGCATGTATATACATACGTACATGAAAATAGATATATAAATAGACACACATATGTGAAAATACATGCATACATACATACATACATACATACATATATATATATATATATATATATATATATATATATATATATATGTACACATATGAAACAGAGATTGTCTATATGTAATAGTATAACAGTACACTATAAAAATAGACTCCGAGTATATTTTCAGATTGAGATGAGACAAGAGAAAGGGAGTTTTAACCTTAATGACATCAACAAGAACATCAACATCCTAAAGGAAATAGAATAGATTTAACAGTTAAGAATTTCCTCTTATGCACACGCACTGACTTAGTGAAACAATGAGAGTGATTTAGTGGAATGAGGCTAGGATATTATTGTTACTTAATACCGATAGTAAATGAATGAGTCCAGTATATTACTGGTACTGAGTGGAGGAGACAGGGTAAAAAAAAAAGACAAAGTGTATTAGATTTACGCTGAGGGAAAATAGAAGGAAAAGTCTTTTACAAATCGAACATATGCTTTTCTACTTAAAGAATTGATGAGGAGAGAAAAAAGTAGGGAGAGAAAAGAACAAACATGTCTCAATTAGACGGACATCATATGCTGAAATGACCGGAAGTATGAATATATATATACATATATATATATATATATA
>NC_068999.1:49325687-49327540 GCF_001194135.2 Octopus bimaculoides
AGTACTCTTGCCAACGTCCATTCTTCTCTTTGCTGAAATATTGATTCATGAGGTAGTGGGACAAAATCTCATCAATGCTTTAAGAGAAAGTAAGTGGGAAGTTGTGTCCTTCATCTTTCAAAAGAGGATTAACAGAAAGCGAGTGAAATGAAATGGTCTCGACTGAAGAATCGGAAACTAGCCGAAGATACAACAAATCGATAAAAGATTTTAATCGAATCATTGATTCCTTTTTGAAGAGACACACAATCATTAATTTCTTTGTGTAGTGTTGGTGATATAGACGAGTGAATTGATCTCGGTTTATTGATAATATTGATTTCTGCCATATGTACAAGGACACAAATTCATTTTGGGCCGGAGCACAGTCAGATAGATGTACCCCAATACCTAACTGGTACTATTAGTAGGATTCGAACTCAGACCTAAATACTGCGACACATCTAGTTCAACATTTTTCTGATTATATCAAAGTATCGTCCTAGTGTGTAAGTAACTAGCAATAATTTTATCGACTTGAGTTTATGTTGTCTACTATAATAATAATAATGATAATAATAATAATAATAATGATAATAATAACATAGAAAAATACCTTAGGAATGAGAACCCAGGTTCGAAATTTCCTCAAGACACCTGAAGAAGGCTGGAGGGTATATCAGCCGAAACGTTGTGTTAACAGCAAACAAGATGAGGACAAATATCCGTCGAATGTAAATAATGTAAATAATGTACAAAATTCCTCATCTCTTAAATATAGAACTATATGACATTGTTGCTTCCAAACATATGACTTTTCTTCACATATATATCACCTAGTTGTTTCCATACATCTGATTTGTTTTCATGCGTGTGGCCTAGTTATATCCATGCACAGATGCATAGCAGATCTAATTTTACTCTGGTGTCGGTCTATGATGAACAAACTCGAAGTATTCAGTTTCTTCGAACAGCAATTATGGAATTTTGAAATAATCCAACTCCATTAATTATTTCCTTTCGTTGAGATTTGATTTAAGATAACGCCCTTCACTTGTTAAACGAAGTGAAGTCTCACTTGTGAAATTAACGATTAAATGGCTGAGTATTCCATTGTCCTATCAACTCAGATAAGAGACAGTAGATTAGCAGAGCGTGAGATTAGAACACTTTCCGGTATTTGTATCGGGGTTCTGCTCTCTGAGTTCAAATCCTGCCGAAGTTCACTTTGTTTTTCATCTTTTCGAAATCAATAAAAAATCTACCTGCCTTTCTCTCCCTCCAGCCTCCACGTCCTGGATGCTCCTTCGGATGAAATCCGAGATGTCGACGTTCGAAGTATCCATGTACCGACTACATGGATACTTCGAACAATAAGCGAAAGCGTTGTGCACGCCATGAAGTCATACGCGCTTGAAGCTACAGTTTACGTTTGTTTTTTGATTCATGAATCAAGCTGCAACAATCCCTTCATGTGCTTTTTTTCCCGGAACTTAAGATATATACAGACGAGAAGCTTTATTACTCAATTATTCACTGATAAGATTTTGTTTTTAATCTTTTTTTTTCCGAGATGATTTATGTTGAAACTAAGTAGACGTGTCCTACTCTCTGTAAGCTGTTAACCCCAAAACATTTAATCAAACACATTTGTCATTTTGTAAATCGCGGCATCATTTTTCACAAGATTGTCATTCAATCTCGTTCGATAAAGATAAGGTTTTTTTTGACAGGCCCAGTTACTACTTGGTGAAAATTAGAACCCACCAGCTTTGAGTAAAGCATTCAAGACTTCAAAATGAAAATGAAAGGGTGCACTCTTCCCAGCATATATTCTGCTGCTCCTCCTCGTCGTCGTTGTCGTCGTCTTCCTC
>NC_068999.1:49328417-49329400 GCF_001194135.2 Octopus bimaculoides
TCAGTTGTCAAGCGATGTTGCGGGGACAAACATAGACACACAAACACACACACATACATATATATATCTACATATATACGACGAGCTTCTTTCAGTTTCCGTCTACCAAATCCACTCACAAGGCTTTGGTCGGCCCGAGGCTATAGTAGAAGACACTTGCCCAAGGTGCCACGCAGTGGGACTGAACCCGGAACCAAGTGGTTGGTAAGCAAGCTACTTGCCACACAACCACTCCTGCGCCTATACGTACCTCCACCCCCACAGAAACACACACACACACACACACGCCCGCGCGCGAACAAACACAAAGAGCATGTACATGCATTTTATCAAACGAAGCCAATTTAATGAGTAATAATGTTGTTTTGAGCAACACGAACGGCTCTGCCAGTAAATTTTTCTCTTGTGTTGCTAGCGATAAAAATGCTAGCAAATAAACAAGAAGGATCAAACATAGGAAACAAAAAACAAAAATCTCCGTAGCAGAGTCATGTGACCAAACAAAGACAAAACAAACAAAATAAAGTCCTTATCTTAGAGTAAGCAAGTAGAAAGGTCACACACACACATACATACAGAATAAATATCGGACTGGAATAACCCAGATTATTCTTTATTATGATGGCAAATGAAGGCAGACAGTTTGTAGAATCGTCAGAACATCGGTAATGTATAAAAGAATAATGATTTGCGGTACTTGTTTTGTCTCTTTACGGTCTTGGTTTAAATTGAAAGAAGCCCAGCATATATATATGTGTGTGTGTGTGTGTGTGTGTGTGTGTGTGTGTAGATCGCCATGAGAGATCGCTAACCACTACACACATTTTTTTTCTCTGCTTGTTTCTCTGCTTGTTTCTTTCTGTGGAAGAGCGTAGGCTCGAAACGTTAAAGACTTTTTCAATTCCCGAGCGTTATACTAATACATCTCTTTGTTTTCTACACCACCCGTCTTCGTCTTTTGTTTTCTTTGTGAATTCTCCCTA
>NC_068999.1:49330252-49331084 GCF_001194135.2 Octopus bimaculoides
ATATATATATATATATATATATATATATATATATATACCATATACCATACACACACATGTATATACCGTACAGCACACAAGGCGGAGTCGTAGATCAACGGCTTGATGGTTATTGCGGCCAAGCGGAAGATCATGCTCTTGTACACTCTTGTACACCACTTGGTACCAGGGGCGAAGACCCACAGAGGCAGTCTTGTGAGGAAGAGGGCACCACTTTCTCTACTTATCATCCAGAACAAAATCCTCATATATTAAGGGCTCTGTTCTGTTTCGTATTTTGTTATAATTTTGTTTATATATATTTTTAAAAGATTTTGATTCCGGAGCAGGTAATTCTGTCGATCAAATATGTGAATCCTCTTCGATGACGGATGGAAATCCACCACCAGCACCAGCACTAGCATCACCACACCACCACCACACCACCACCACCACCAACCTGCGATCAGCATCACTATCGTCAAGCGGTGCAATGCATTACTGCGTGAAGGCCACTGAGATCCACGTAAGACAAACGGAGGGTCGATACCAAAACTCCCTCGGGTTATAATTGATAAGATGAAAAGAATCCTCACTAAAACCCATCAGAAGCAAACGTCACATTGCACCTGCAAACGTCACCATCTTCGCTGCTTCTATAGCCGTCGCCACCGCAGCTTTTGTTGCCGTCGCCACCGCAGCTTTTGTTGCCGTCGCCACCGCAGCTTTTGTTGCCGTCGCCACCGCTACTGCCACGGTGGTTGCCACCACCAATACAACAACCATCACAATCGCCGCCATCATAATCGCTACTATCACGACCAGCGTCACTGTTAACAACCACCACCACCAC
>NC_068999.1:49331303-49332195 GCF_001194135.2 Octopus bimaculoides
GAAGACGACAAGCACCGGCGCCAGTACCACAACCAATAGCATCAACAGTACTACCACCGCTACCTTCACATCCACTGTCACCATAATCACCACTCCCTCCACCAATATCATCATCATCATCATCATCACAACATCAGCATGACTGCCGCCGCCGCCGCCGCCGCCACCGCCATCCCCGCCTCTGCCACCGCCATTTAAGTTAAAGGTGAGCAGAAACCCTTTATGGTATTTAGTTTGGACGCTTTCATGTTCTGAGTTCAAATCCAATTGAGGTCCTCTTTGTTTTTCTTCCTTCTGAGGGTTTTTCTTTTTTTGTTGGTGGGCGGGGTTCTATGAAAAGATAAGCAGCTAGTCGAGTAGTGGGATTGATGTGGCATACCATAGACGTCCCCCCATCATAAAACGAAAAAAAGAAAAAGAAAAACAAGTGAAGAAAAATGGGAGAGAACAAAAGCTGCGGCCATGGACGCGTGTAAGAGGTTTTCCTCATCATTATTATCGTCATCGTCGCTGTGATCATCATCGTCGTCATCATCATCATCATCATCATCATCAACATCGACATCATCATCATCATCATCGACATCATCATCATCATCATCATCATCATCGTCAACATCACCATTATCATCATCGTGGCGTTGGTAGTTGTCCTCCTCCTCCTCCTCCTCCTCCTCCTCATCATCATCATCATCATCATCATCCTCATCATAACCATCACCACCACCATTGACATTACCATTATAATCATGATCACTATGATGACGATGATGATGATTATGACGACGACAACGACGACGATCATCATCATTATCAACACCACCACCACCACCACCACCACCATCACCACCACCACCACCATCGCCACCACCACCACTACCACCACCACCGC
>NC_068999.1:49332205-49332631 GCF_001194135.2 Octopus bimaculoides
CCACCACCACCATCACCACCACCACCACCATCGCCACCACCACCACTACCACCACCACCGCCACCAGTACCACCACCAGTACCACCACCATTTCTATATCAGAATTCCTTGAAGAGAGCTCGTTGCAAACCATCGATCACGACATGTCATTATTGTTTGGCAGAGTTCCTGATGTCTTGGAATGGAAACCGATATAGATGTTTTCTTGAGTCAGATTACTTGTGGCTGTGACATTCTTGAGCTGAAGCAGTAAGAAGCATCGATTTTGGAGGAAAATCTCTTTCTCTGTCTTTGACAGAGATGAGTATCATTGATCAAGGAATGTACACAGAGGGTTAACTTTTGAAGTCTCGCACACACACACACTTATTCTAATTAGATATATTACGCACAACTCTCTCTCCCTCTCACACACACATATGTATA
>NC_068999.1:49332826-49333555 GCF_001194135.2 Octopus bimaculoides
TATATATATGTATATATAGTATGCGCCTGTGTATGTATATATGTATGTACAATACCACGTGTAATTCAAGTAGACTACATTCTTATATGTTCAACATGAGATATCAAATACGAATCAGAATCGTCGAGGCGCCATTCTTAAGTCTTGAAATCTTTATTGTAATTCGTTTATTATAGAAACCGTCAACCAATTGAAAGAAAATTCGATAAAAAAAAAGGGTGAATATTTCTATAAGGATAAAGGCAGCCATATTTCAAACACAAGCGTGTTTTCCTCTCAGTTGATGGAGAAGCAGTTTGTTACAGTTATCTGATTTCACTCAAGGGAATGAACAAATCTATAATGTACCATTCATATCTACTTGTGATATACTGACAGGATATGACTATCTATCTATCTATCTATCTATCTATCTATCTATCTATCTATCTATCTATCTATCTATCTATCTATCTATCTATCTATCTAATGTATGTATGCGCATAAACTCTTGCGTGTGCTCGCGTACATAGATTCATACATACATATACATGCATACACACACACACACACACACACACACACACACACACACGCGCACACACATATATATACATATACATACACACACACATACACATATATATTATAATAAATAGTAAATAATATATGGTGTATGTATATATATGTATATATATATATATGTATATATATATATATATATATATATATATATATATATATATATAT
>NC_068999.1:49333633-49335915 GCF_001194135.2 Octopus bimaculoides
TATATATATAGGTACAGGACCTCACCAACGGTTCAAACAAAATGAAATACGTAAACAAACGGGTTAAATACATAAACAACAAGAAAAAAAAAATGAAGAACAGGACAAGTAAACACAGAGAAAGAACCCTTCATCAGTTGTCGTCTGTCTATTCCGAGCATTCAACATATATTTATACAGGCATGCAAAAGCAACGGCTCTCTCTCTTTGGCTTGCTTTGTTACCTGAGGTTCACAAACAAACAAAACATGAAATACATCGTGTTCGGGTCGTGCTGGTTTGCCCTGAATATTTCTCTACATTTCATGAATGAAGAAAGGAAGCTTCCAAATGACTAACCGCATATTGATGAAAATTAACACCTAAATAGTTCATCTAAATTTAGATATCCGTATGATTAATTAGGATATCTAATTAGGGTGTCTAATTGAAGTAGCTTAACGATAGCATCAACAACATCACAACCTATTTAATTGAAATAGCAATATTTTGATTGTGACCTTGCAGGTATATAGCTGTGCACTTCTACGTTCCGAGTTCAGATCTAACTGGGGTCCATTTTGATATTTATCATCAGAGACAGTAATCATAGCTGTTATTTATTTCTAACGAGTAGTAGAACTCTCTTAGTAATTAAATACTTTATTTAGACGATTTGAGATAAGCCAGATGGAGAAAATCTGTGTGAGTCTTTAGCACATGCGTGCGCGCTGCACACACACACAAATACTTTCACACACGTATGTATGTGAGTGTATGCAAGCATGTATGTGTATATGATACGTGGTACCAGATCATACTCTCTTCCGAGTGAATGCTATAGTTCGGTTTATTCCTGTATAGATTTCTTTAAATTATATCTTCTATGAAATATGACGCACTATTTGGCGGTATTTTCTTTTGTTGAAAATATATTGACTCAAGCGTGGCAGATTCCAAAATCTCTAGGGTTATTGAACAAAATTCTATGAAGTATTTTATCCACGTCTTTTATATATATTCTGAGTTCAAACCCTACAACAATTGACTTCTTTTTTTTGATATGTTCAAGGGTCGATAAAGTTGGTTATTGCCAACTTTTTTTGGTCGATTGAATTAAGATATTTCCCTCCAAAATGTGTGTGCGTTCCCAAAACAGAAATCATTGATATACTTGTGTATGAGGGGTAAGTGCCAAGATTGCAGTAGAGTGTTGGGAAAATGTCTCGCAATGTATAATTTGAGTTCCATTTCCACCAGAACTGACTGTATCATTCAAGGGCCAATCAAATTTATATCAATTAAGAACCAAAGATAATTAAATCCACATAAACCATCTGTCACAAGGAATTTCGAGGTAATGTTACAAACAAAACAAATCTAACATAAAAGAAAAGAATCGAGACGCTACAAGTAAGTTTTAAATATGTTTCCAATCACTTGGCATTGATAAAATATTGACATGAGACAAATTCTCAGAAATGCCTTCTGCATAAAGAACACAGTTAAATGGGGGATTACATACTTTAATATAGCGATCCGTTAAAAATTTTGAGTTTTAATAGCTACAAAAATGTTCCCTTTATTAGCGTGCGCAACCCTATAAATTTTATACAATTAAATTTACATAACAAAAGATGAAAAATTCATAACGTTAATGCTACTTTTTCCCCCAAAAAAGCAAGGGTGATAACTCCGAAATTCAAATTGATCAGACTCATTCCTCACTACATGCTTTCATTGAATGTTTAAATCAATTTGGATGTTGGAATAATCTCCCTTGCCTTTACCCGCTCTAATGGCTGTTGAATTTTCATTGCAGCTGTAATTATGAAAGCATATGGTTTAGAGGTCGGGGTATTGCACCTCTGATCGCAAGATTGTTGTTTCGGTTCCCGGACTGGGCAGTGGCATTGTGTTCTTGAGTAAAAACACTTCGTTTCACGTTGTTTGAGTTCACTCAGCCGTAAATGAGCATCCTTGCAACAGACTAGCGTTCCTTTCAAGAATATAGTTGTGATCTCGGTAACTTTTTCGCCATGAAAACCAGGCAACCGGTCCTATGAGCCTTAAGATTAGGGTCGACAGTAATATTCAGGGATGACGATGATGACGTAATTGTAATTAGGTAAAGTTTTTTTTCTTCTTTTGGCTAACTGCACTAAATCTATTAATTCCTTACTTAACTGTTGATAGCTATGTCTAAGTACTCCTATATTAAATGAAACCATAAACCAGTTATTGTTTAGTCTGGCATTTTATTTCCGTTTAGAAAAAAGAAGAAAACCACTACCACCACCGCC
>NC_068999.1:49336140-49337647 GCF_001194135.2 Octopus bimaculoides
TGTGTGTGTGTGTGTGTGTGTGTGTGTTTGTGTTTATGTGTGTTTGTGTGTGTCTTTGTGTCTATGTTTGTCCCTTCACCCACCCATCGTTTGACAACAGATGCTGGTGTGTTTATGTCTCCGTAACTTAGCGGTTCTGTAAAAGAGACCGATAGAATAAGTACTAGGTTTACAAAGAGTAAGTCCTGATGTCGATTTGTTCGACAAAAAAGGCGGTGCTCCAGCATGGCTGCAGTCAAATGACTGAAACAACTAGAAGAATAAAAGAATAAAAGAATAAAAAAAATAGACACAAACCTTTAAACTGACTGTGAAATTTAAATGCCTCCCAGTACTTAACTGGTACTTTAAATACAAGCTAAACCATCAGAATCTATTAGTAAAAATATATAACAAATTCGTAAAACACCTATATAATAGCTTATTGTAACATTAGCAGCTAAAGGCAGAGGGAGGATTACATCAATTTACAGTGTACCTCCTTCCCTGGCATAGATAACACCAACCAGATATACGTAATACTTCATTTAACGTTGGTGTTACCTTTAAGAAACATTTGTTATCTTCTGCCAAATGAAAAATGTTCCTAGAAAGATTAAAGGGATGCTGGTTGACAACTTCAGTCGCCAGTTCGCTACATTGCAGTCGGCTGACGTCAAAACAATAACGATGCCGCTATGCTACTATGCTGCTATGCTGCTACACCCAGATGGCAAATTTTTGCAACACAGAAAATTACAGTTAAAAATAGTCCCACATTCTGTTGGTGATTCTCTTTACTAAAATATAACGAAGCATCACCCAAACGCAGCTGCTCTGATCAGAGGTGGGGGTTGGATTTCGGTATTGCTCTAATACTTATTTTTGATTCACAGTAAATTTCTTGCAGAGTTCAAACTCACGGCTCAAAAGCAACGAAGGCAGTGTTATAATGTTATGTTTAAGCTCGATGTTATAGTTTACACGAAAGAACATGCTGATAGGTTATCTTAGCAGCAGTATTTGATCTATCAACAACTGATAAAATACTAAGGTCTCAGAGGAAACAATAGAATCATCTGCAACCCGCTAGACATACTAAAACACTGTCTCCGTAAGGGTAAAATTTTTAAGTGGCCAAAAGAAGAAGAATAGAACACATGGGCGATAACAAGATCATTATTCGCCAGTTAAGATTAAAACGGCGACGGATAGGGACATCGATAATTTGTAGTGGATCGACATTAAAATAATCCACAGGTGTGCTGTGTGGTAAGAAGCTTGCCTCCCAACTATATGGTTCCGGGTTCAGTCCTGCTGCGTGGCACCTTAAGAAAGTGTCTTCTATATAGCCTCGGCCGGCCAAAGGCTTGTGAGTGGATTTGGTAGAATGCGTGGCGTTCAGTCTTGTTGTTGTTGTTGTTGTTGTTGTTGTTGTTGTTGTTGTTGTTGTTGTTGTTGTTCTTCTTCTTCTTCTTCTTCTTCTTCTTCTTCTTCTTCTTCTTCTTCTTCTTCTTCTTCTTCTTCT
>NC_068999.1:49338172-49339218 GCF_001194135.2 Octopus bimaculoides
TATATATATATGTAAAGCAGCGGTAATTAGAACAACAATGCTATTGATGGTACTGGGGACGATTTACTTTTTGAAGAAAATAATAATGATTTAGATTCTATCGTAGAGAATTCCACTGATGAAGAGAATAACACAGATGCCAAGTTCACCCGGTTCTGAAGACGATGATTTACTAAGTTTTAGAGATAATAATTAAATAAATGTTCATGATATTTTTTAAAAACAGAACTTGTACTTTGCTGCTTACTATGTGGCCTAAGTTATTCGCTGAAATACCAGTCATTGGGTGTATACTTATATTAATGAAATATTTGTCTTGTCTGCTTCTACTGTATCGTAATCCATTCACTTAGATTTATGTACATTGCTACTTGTGCTGCACCACTTTTTACCGATATATTTGCTTTGGCTGTATGCGTCAGTGTTCACTGAAACCAATGTATTCAGTATTTCTTTTCATCTCTAGTAAATTTAATTTCTTTTCTTTTCATTGTCAGTATGGTATTATTCTATGAGATTTCGTACTTGATTCTTCCACACATACACGCACACACACATGCACATAGTTATATTTTTTCTTTCAAAGCTACTTCGAAATCCCTTTCACTATTTGTACGAGAAAACATACCGAACTGTTACATATGTTTCTATAAACTATCTAAATTTTTTTTTGCTGCCCTATGATTTATTAATAATGATAAAATATTTTTTGGCTAATTTCTGAAAGAAAATCGGCATTTTTTGTATTTGCTACCGATAAGGTAAACCGCACATGCGCGGTAAATTTTGAAAAATTAAGCATATAAACATAAGTCATGTTTCCTATGTAGTGACTCGTGTTTATATGTTCTTTCTAGGTATTCCGTTGAAGATAGCTAACCTGGCAAAATATTTTTTTATTTTATTATTTTGCTAAAATAGCTTGAAACCATGGTACGGAAAATAGATTGGTAAATGTTTTTATTTTTCATTCCCTTTCGAAATTATCCCTATTTTTGTAGTATAGAGTTTTTTGCTGCTCTTTCTAGCGGGTTAGATGTCCTATT
>NC_068999.1:49339758-49340274 GCF_001194135.2 Octopus bimaculoides
TATATATATATATATATATATATATATATATATATATGTCTGTATGTATGTATATGCACACGTGCCCGCTCAGACTTACATACTCACAAACACAAGCATACATACATACACATACATTGTCGTAGAATGCTATGCATACACACGCCACCGATACCTACATAGAAACATGCGACTGATGTAACGGAGAACGTCTATACATTTGTGGCATTCAATTCATGCGTTAAGAATCGGTAAGCCTTGTCACTGTGGAACATCATGACAAAAGTAAACAGCTGCCCTGAAGGCCATGGTGAGGTGAGGGAGAGGACACAGAGAGTAAAAAAGAAGGGGTGAGAGAGAGAGAGAGAGAGAGAGTTAGAGAAGGAGAGAGAGAAACAGAAAGGAGGAGAGAGTGAGGGAAAGACGAGTGTTCATTTACATAGCGGTGACACAAAAAAGATATATATATATATATATACACACCACATAACTGTTGATGTAGTATTGTTTATTTATGTATATATGTGTGTGGTGTAT
>NC_068999.1:49340311-49342445 GCF_001194135.2 Octopus bimaculoides
ATATATATATATATACGTATATATATATATATATACGTACGTAAATATAGTGGTTGGGGTATAGGTATTTATCTCGATTTATCAAACCGATATACACAACAAATTCATATTTTATGAAAATACGTTTATAATACACACACACATACACACACACATACACACATACATACATACATACATACGTACATACATATGCATACGTACATTTACATATGTATCTAATGTGCTTATATCTATTTATAAATTTATGTCAATCGATGTGTGTGTATGCCTGTTGAGATTCACTTTCACTGAATCATACAACCAGAAGCACGCACACGCAAACTATGATTCAGAATTCGAGCGAAAGGCAGGATAGAGTGAGAAAGAAAGAGAGGAGAGAGAGAGAGAGAGTGAGAGAGAGAGAGAGAGAGAGAGAGAGAGAGAGAAAGAAAGAGAGAGATAGAGGGGGAGAGAGAGGAGGAAATAGTAAGATAGATAGATAAACAGGGAAAGTGAGATGCGGAGGGAATGAATAAAACCGAGGAAGGAAGACGATAATGACACCGAGTTTATTTTGAATACTCAAGAATACAATTGTGACTGTACAGAATGAATGTAATGAGCAGCGTTTTAAGTGTTCATTGACATATAGTAGGATATTACAGGTTTGAAAGCACTCTGAAATTTATATGAATGCATGTCTATTCTTCAAGTGCCTCCAACTGAACTGAAAAGTATACAAGGAACGCGTTGGGTTACTTGGGCGGCCATTTTAAAAGATATTCAAGGCTTTCGGATTTGATGACATTCATATGAATCTTACACGATTTCTTTCTCTGTCTCTGTCTGTCTGTCTGTCTCTGTCTGTCTGTCTATCTGTCTCTGTCTGTCTCTCTGGCTCTGTCTCTCTGGCTCTGTCTCTCTGGCTCTGTCTCTCTGGCTCTGTCTCTCTGGCTCTGTCTCTCTGGCTCTGTCTCTCTGGCTCTGTCTCTCTGGCTCTGTCTCTCTGGCTCTGTCTCTCTGGCTCTGTCTCTTTCTGTCTGTCTGTCTGTCTGTCTCTGTCTCTGTCTCTAGTTATTGTTGCACACTATGTTCGACGATACTGTCGCTTGGTAATTGTAATTTGTCACCGTGGTGCAGTGGATGAAATCCCGTATTGGGTTTCTATACGGGACTGTAACCGATCAAAGTTTATTTGACTTCATTTAAAACGCAAAAGGACTGGGAAAAGATATGCCTGTCTCTAACTCTTTTCACACCCTTCGAAACCAGTGGACAGCTTAAAAAAAGAATAGAAAAGAAAAACAATCCCTCATGTTTTAGAATCAAGGTTATGCACATAGAAATATACATGCAGTCATGCATTTAATAAATTATTATTTATTACCAGGAAGGCAGCGAGCTAGCAGAATTTTTAGCACGCCGGACGAAATGCTTAGCGGTATTTCTCCCGTTGCTACATTCTGAGTACAAATTCCGCCGAGGTCGACTTTACCTTTCATCCTTTCGGGGTCAATAAAATAAGTACCAGTTAAACGCTGGGGTTGATGTAATCGACTCAATCCTCTCCCTGCAAATTGCTACCCTTGTTGCAAAAATTTGAAATCATTATTTATTATCAGCACTGCATCTACATGCGAGCAGGTAGAGTCGTTAGCGTGTTGGATAAACTATTTCGTGGTGTTTCTATCGGGCTTGTTTACAATTTTGGTTCAAATTCCACCGATGTCGACTTTGTTTTTCATCCCTTCGGGGTTGATAAAATAAGGGAGCGGCTAAAAAGCATTTATTGAATAGATTTTATGTCCACTGGTGTGTGTGTGTGTGCATGTGTGTATATTGTGTTGAATGTCTTTTTGAAGAAAGAATTAGAATTTTTCTTTGGGCTATATGTATTCTTTTGAGTGTCTCCACCTGTGTGGAGATAAACTGCTTTTACTTCAAATTCTTATAAATTTTTACTGATATTTCATAAGATGATATGCATCGAAACCGGTAATATTTTCTTTAGATAATTTAAAAAATCATTTTTATTAAATTCCCTCTTAAATTGAAATGTCTTAGACTTACTTCTGTGCTATTTCCACCTTTTATATATAAAAATTTGGTTTGTATAGATCTCTAATCTTTTTTTCACCTCTCTCTCTCTCTC
>NC_068999.1:49342657-49343625 GCF_001194135.2 Octopus bimaculoides
ATATATATATATATATATATAAATGGCAGGCTTCCACATAGTATCCGTTTACCAAATTACTCATAAGGCATTGGTGGGTCTGGGTCTGTAGTTGAAGACACTTATCCAAAGTACCGTGCAGTAGAATTGAACCTGAAACAACGTGGTTACTAAAGCGAGCTTCTTAACCATGCGGGCGTGCCTGCGCCTGAAGAAACATTACATAATTAATATCTTGGAATTTACTGCAAAAAAAATTAAATTAAATAAAATAAAAAGAATAAGTTGTTTTCTGTTAAAGAATACGAAAATAATATCTTAGTAGTTTGTAAGGATCTTTTAAAAAATGAAATAAAATAAAATGAATTTCAATAACAAAGATACAAGCAAGTAAACAAACAAGCAGCCCACCACCACCACCACCACCATCACCATCACAACAGCAACATCAACAAAATATCGTGAGCGTATATTCCGTGAGGAGAATAACATAAAGATAGAAGTTGGCAAAGTTTACCATGATGTTTGTTTATTTGCGAGTGCCAGTGTAATTAACATTAGCCGCAAGAAATGAGTGGATTAATAAAATATAAGACTTAGTGCCAAATATGGAAGACCGTTGTTTAGGGGAGTGGGTTGGGGTGGATGTACATGCGTTTAAGACAAGCGCGCTGTGAAGTTCTCTTGTATTTTACCTACATGATATATATATATGTAGGGAGAATTCACAAAAAAAAAAACAACAGACGAAGACAAGTGGTGTAGAAAACAAATAGATATATAAGTATAACGCTCAGGAATTGTAAAAGTCTTTAACGTTTCGAGCCTACGCTCTTCCACAGAAAGGAACACAGAAAGAAACAAAACATATATACGAGCATCCCACACACATATACATACATATATACATACAAACACACATATATATGTATATATATATATATATATGCATGCGTATTTCTATATATGTATGTATATATATATATATA
>NC_068999.1:49351349-49352652 GCF_001194135.2 Octopus bimaculoides
ATATATATATATATATATATATATATATATATATATATATATATATATACATATATACATATATACATATCCACTGGTTTTCACAAATAGAAATATTATTATTTCTAAATCTCTCAATATTATTTCTAAATGTTTCTATTTTTGAAAACCAGTGGATGTGTTTAACTGAGTATATATAAACCTTCGAACAGACAGTCAACAGCGACACCTGCTGGGTTCGACTACTCCACATTGATAAAGGGTAAATACCCTGAAACTAGTCTGTGGATGTCTGGACCAGCATGGAGAAGCTGATGAACTCCCCTGTTCGATGGTTGTAATGGACACAGGTTTATGTGTCACATAGCTAGCCAGAGGCGATGGCCTCTTGGAGCTAATCAACGGCAGCATACGGAAGAAATGTCGCCGAGCATTTTGTCCGACATGTTGATAATTCTGCCAGTACGATACGTTAATCACTAAATAAAGGCATGTCAATTACGATAAGTAAGAAAATTAATAATCAAGTCTATGTAGGACAGGATAAACGAAATATTTGAAATATGCATAATTTTAAAGAAATAACATGGCGGAAGATATTAATAGTTACCAGTTCTTCTAAAAATTAAAGAACATATTTAGTGAAAGATAAAAGTGGTTAGCACTTTCATGATCGCAGAATTAAGGAAATCCTTTGTGAAAGATAATTGCAATCCGCAGTTCCATTGTTGAAGGGTTAAAGAATATCCTTAGTAAAACATAAAAGAAGTTACAAGTGCCATCTTTGAAGAGAAAATTAACACGTGTCACAGGAAACATTGTAAGTCTCATAAAAGAACTTGCCGAAGAATGCGGTACAGAAACGATGAGTTAATTTCCTATTTGATACCATACAAAATGAAATTAAATAAGAGGAGAAGAAAAAAATGTACAATGTAAAATTATATTCGTATGTCTGGTAATTGTAAGGAAGAAGACGAGAGAGATGGAAGGAAGATATTCCCAGTGGAAAAAAGGAAAATTATGAATTCTTTTAATTTCAATGAAAAAAATTTGAGTTCAACATAAACAAGCGCAGACATGTCTGTGTGGTTGAGCTCGCTATGCAATCGTGTAATTTCGGTTTCAGTGCCATTGCGTGGTAGTTTTAGAAGGGAGCTTCTGTTAAAGCTATGGGTTGGCATATTGTTTTGTGAGTGAATGTAATAGACGGAAACTGTGTGAATACTCATCGTACATGCATACATACAAACATATATAAAAACTTACATACGTACGTACATATATATATGCATACTTACATGCATACATACATACATATATA
>NC_068999.1:49353017-49353689 GCF_001194135.2 Octopus bimaculoides
ATATATCTATCTTTAATAGCACTAAAGCTGAAAATTAAACTTAATTGCTCTTTTTTGGAGGTGGGTGGTGAGAATCATAAAAATTAAAATATGAAATAAAATATTAAATAGTGTTTGCAGGAAAAAACAAAACAAAACAAAACAGCAAAAGAACAGAAAGGCAAAAAGTTGAAAATAAAGTTTAAACATTAAAAGATTTCGGATAATTAGCTAAATTACAATGAATTAAATTAAATTAAAAGTTGCCTGTGTTAATGTGAGGTTAAAGTTGAAGGTTAAAACAAAATTCAAAATGGAGTAAAGAAATTTAAAGACGTAGCTGAGAAAAAGAGGGGATTTGATCGACTAAAACTCTTCTGCTGCTCCAGAATGACCGTACAAGAATCAAAGAAAGAGATCACACACACACACAAACACACACACACACACACACACGCACGTACACACATATACATACATATACACAAATACATACATGCATACATACATACATACATACACTGTGGAAATATTTATAGGGAGATGGGATGGGGTAGAGAGAGAAAGGCGTACAACTGTATTTGTCATCTTCCGCTGTCCCCCCCACCCCATTATTACACCACAGCCGCTAAGCCTTTGCCCTACCCTTACCCCCATACCGCTAACGCGTTCATTCTTCTTTGATATATATAT
>NC_068999.1:49354346-49356151 GCF_001194135.2 Octopus bimaculoides
TATTATTATTATTATTATTATTATTATTATTATTGTTTTTTTCTCTTCTTTCTTCATTTTCCCCCCCCATTTCTCGCCGAGTGTTTTCCGTACACCCAGGGCCGCTATTCCAGCTCCTTGCAAAACACCAAAAAAATAAAAGAAAAAGAAAAACGAACTGAACGAAACAACCCATTCTGCAGACCTGAAAATAAGATACGAAAATTACGTCACGCATCAGCTAAGATAGCAGCTTTGCTATTTGCTGTTTTAACTTGTTTCAACCATTTGGCTGTGGCCATGCTGGGGCGCTGCCTTGAAGAATTTTTAGTCGGATGAACCAACCGCAGTACTTACTTTCTTTTAAAACCAGGTACTTATTCTATCAGTCTTTATTTTGCCGAACTGCTAAGTTAGTGGATGTGAAGCGGTGGCGGGAGACAAGCACAGACACACACATACACACACACACACAAATTTATACGACAGGCTTCTTTCAGTTTCCGTCTACGAAAGCCATTCATAAGACTTTGGTGGGCCCAAGGCTATAGAAGACACATGCCCAAGGTAACACGCAGTGGGACTGAACCCGGAACCATGTGGTTAGGAAGCAAACTAACCACACAACCACGCCTGCTCCTCAGCATAGAAGCAAAAAAAAAGAAAAGAAATTAAAGAGTAGAGGGTCTCACCACTCTTAATGATCATAAAGTCAACAGCTGGGCCCTTTACCTGGAATTATTGGGATTAGGTTTGAAAAAAAATTGAATTCAATAACTTAAGCGATCTCAACTAAAATCGCAAGTAGGTTGTTTTTCATGCCTTGATATTTTTACATGGATGAAGAAAGGTGTAGATAGATTTTCGTTCAACGATGTTTGAGGTTTTATGACGGAGCCGAGGGATCTGATAATTGCTATGCATGGTACTTGAATAAGGGCCCCCAATTTGTCGCTATCTGCAATCTTTCTACTCTTCAAGGTTTTCGTTTCCGTTACGAAATTTTCGGAAACAATTCAGAGTTGTGTGTTCGCTGACGGTCCCCAGGCCAAATGCTTGGCTCATGTTTTCAAGCTTTTTTAACGCTAATCTACGCTTAACTATTTTTACGCTTCAAGGCTTTCATCTTTACTACAAAGTTATCGTAAACAATTCAGGATTGTACGTTCGTTGACGGTCTCCAGACCAAAATACTTGGTTCATGTTGCAAGCAATTTACGCTAATCTGCTTTTAATTTCTTTTTACTCTTCAAGGTTCTCATTTCCACTAAAGATTTTCGTAAACAATATAGAGTTCTAAGCTCGATGACAGTTCCCAGGCCAAATTCTTGGTTCATGTTGCTAATCTTCAAGGCCTTCATGTTCGCTCCAAAATTTTCGAAAACAATACAGAGTTTGTATGTTGGTTGACGTTTCCCAAGAAAAATGCTTCCTTCGTATAGCATAGTGTCCGTTACTTTGCGCTTCGTTTTGACACTCATACAATACATTATTTTTAATGTCTGATTCAACAGCTTAAAAATAAACAAGAACATAAGTAGTGAAAGGAAGACCGTTTAACATCAATCAATAGAGTGAAATATTCGCTTGAAAATGATACATCGCATGAACATACTTAAATAAAAGTCTATTCCAAGAATAACAAAAACTGTAATTAATTTTGTATGTATGTATGTATGTATGTATGTATGTATGTATGTATGTATGTATGTATGTATGCATGTATGTATGTATGTATGTATGTATGTATGTATGCATCTACCTATCTATCTATATACAAAATGACACACATGCATACATATGAATACATATGAATATATATATAT
>NC_068999.1:49357294-49359405 GCF_001194135.2 Octopus bimaculoides
TATTATGGATTTTGATTCCTTGCTTTTGCTATTCGCTTCTGTCCTAATGTTACAACAGAGGCAGCAGCAGCGGCGGCGGCAGCAGCAGCAGTAGCGGCGGCGGCGGTAGTGGCAACGGTGGTGGTGGTGACGGTGGTGGTGGTGGTACTCCCAATGGCGGTGACTGTGGTTGTGGTGGTGGCTGCAGCGGGGGTGGTACCAGAGGTGGGCGCGGCGACAGTGGCATGGGCTGCGGCAGCGGTGGTGTCGTCGTCTTCGTTGGTGGGGGCCGACGGTGACGTCGACGGCGGCGGCGTGGTGTAGGCGGTAATGGGGGATGGCAGTTGCAGAAGTAGTTTTCGCCATCGATGTTACTGTTGATGTTGTTGGAAACAATTTTAATAAATAGCTGTAGAGGAATTACTAGCAAACGTCAGTTCTTGAAGTATTGTATTTTCCTACGGTGTAATGTAGCCGTAATGTAGAGTATTGTAAGTGTACTGTAAGTGTGGTCTTCCACTATGATTATGAAGACTTAATGTAGTATTGTATATTAATATCTTAACAACTATACAGGAAATATTGTACGAATAACTATGGAAGAAATACTGTATTATATTTTAATATCTACAGAGGACAAACTTATGTCAGTATTTCCATAAGCCAGTTCTTGAAGTAACGTATTTTCCCGAAGTATAACGCAGCTGCATTGTAAGTGTATTGTAAGTTTAGTGGTCTAGTATATTATGGAGACCTACTGTAGTATATTCTGGTCTGGTGGTGTAGTGGTAGTAAACTGTAGCGTAGGTTTTATTTTATTTTACTGTGGTGTCGTTTTCCACTGAAACACTTGGTAGCCATGTTGCATTTCGAGCTTTCCGAATGTATTCTATTCAAAATGATTGCTTTCGTGATCATACAAGCGGCCATTTCCAATATATTATTCAGCTTAACCCTAGGTATTTGCACACTGTCTAAAAAAAAAATAAAAAAATTAGGCGTCGCATTCCCGTATTTTGCCTTGTTATAGGGCTGGTGTGGGTTTGGTTGCATGCGGTGAGAAAAGCTATTAATTATTCGGATTTATTTATATTTTTGCGTTTTCAAATTACTGTGAAATTCAGGATATTACGCAATAGAAAAATTAGCGAAGTGTTAGAAGAAGGTTTTTTTAGTTTTTAATTTTAGAAATGAAATTTGACCTTTATTTAAGAAACAGCATGGAGAGGAAATGACAGGTAGAGGAATTATTTCTTAATGAGAAAAACCGAAAAGAGAAAAAAACAAAAAAAGAAAAGAAGAAGGAAAAATAAAACTTACACACACACACACACACACACACACACACACACAGATAGACACACACAGAGAAAATGGAGAAACGAAAATAAATTAATAATCTTAATGCTGCCGCCACCATAATCATCATCAACATCATTCTCATCGTCGTAATCATCGTCGTTGTCATCGTTGTCGTTGTCGTCGTCATCATCATCATCATCATCATCCTCATCATCATTATCAGCCTCATCATCATCATCATCGTCGTCGTCATCCTCCTCCTCCCATCCTCCTTCTCCCCCTCCTCCTCATCATCATCGTCATCATCCCGTTCCATTGCCTCCCCTCCCCACTCCTATGCCTCTTCATCGATATCATCATCAAAGTTATCGTTTTCGATATCACTCATTTTCACATCAATCATCATCGTCGTATTCATTATTCGTATTCATTTGGTCGACATGATGACGTAATCGCTTCTACTGCTACTATTGATGACGATGACGATGGCGACGATGATGATGATCATCATTTTGACTAATAGCGACTTCATCATTGTCATCACGATCAATATCTTGATCCTCCTCCTCCTCCTCATCATCATCATTCACGGCCACCATATCTACCAACATCAGCTATACCATAATAGTAATTATAATGATGATAATAATAATGATATTATTATTATTATTATTATTATTATTATTATTATTATTATTATTATTATTATTATTATTATTATTATTTATAATAATAATAATAGAAAATAATAGTAATAATAATGATAATAGTAATAATAATAATTATGATAGTAATAATAATGATGATGATAATCGTCGCAAAATCTAGTA
>NC_068999.1:49362154-49363593 GCF_001194135.2 Octopus bimaculoides
GGAGATATGAAATAATATGAATCCTGGCAGCTAAAAAGCGATCGTGAGTGTATGTGATATTGCAAGATAATTAAACAGTTACGTAATTATAAGTGCCTTTAAAATATAGAGTCTTATTAACCTTTTCATTACTAACCCGGCTGAAACCGGTTCGGCTCTGAGTACAAATATCTTGTTTTCATAAGTTTTGAATCAAAACCTTCCACCAAAAAAAAAACAAAAAAACAAAAAAAAAACACTAGCTAAATGATAACTAAGTAATTTTACTAAATTCTTTGTCATATTTAAAGTAATTGAAAGAAACACAGAGCATCTCAAAATAAATATGGTAACCAAAGGGTTAAGGCAGCGAATTGAGTCGTTAGGGTAGAAAACCTCCCGCTCTCTTTTCACTCTTAGTTCAAATACCGCTGGTGCCAATTTTTGCTTTTTATCTCATTTTGGAGATGTGGCTTGGTGGAACTGAATGAAAATGGTACAGGATACCTTGCAGCAGCTTATGTTCTGGGTTCAAATTCAGCCATGGCCTCCATGAGTGGTAGATTTAACCTGTCACCCAATAACACCATAATCTAGTATCTTGGATGTCTGAAGCGAGCCTTCATCTTTTGCGAGTGTTTGAACCAGGTTTCCGGTTTGAGGATATCTTCCTCTCTCCCTTTCACTAGCCTTTCTTGGAGGCACTTGGATAGGTCATAGGAACAGCCTGTGTGGTAAGGCGTTTGTCTCCTAAGCACATGGTTTTGGGTTCAGTTCCAAGTGTCTTCTTTTTGGCTTCGGGCCGAGCAAATCCTTATGAGTGGATTTGGTAGATGAAAACTGAAAGAAGAAAATAACAAATACAATTCTTCAAAGATGTGCTCCAGCATGGCCGCAGTCTAATGACTGAAACAAGCGAAAGATATATATATATATATATATATCCACATACATAAATGCATGCGTACACTTTTTCTTTTGAGAAATGTAGCTTTTCATCCTATTTACATCAATGGAGATGCAGTTGCTTTAACTTCAATGGAATTGCAGCCGATCTTTGATAAATATTCTCGCGGCAGAATTGAATTCAACTCTGCGAACCAACGTCATAGAGTCAACCGATCTTACCCCTTCCCTACCTGGTTTACCGGCTTTGTTTCCATATAATTAATAATCATAATAGCCGGGAAAGTTTATCAATCATTGGAAGAAGATAAGATGAAAAGCAGTTAGAAGTTCAGTTAAAAGATGAGCTCGCCATGTTGGTACACGACGTCATCAATGCGCGGTTGTCAGATGTTCTCCAATAAACCAATCAGGTATGAGAACGCACGCGGGCATACATACACGCACGCACACACAAGAAAACACAGACACACAGACACACGCACAAATATATGTATATGCATAGACACATACACACAGAAATGTATATATATATATATATATATATATATATG
>NC_068999.1:49363603-49363893 GCF_001194135.2 Octopus bimaculoides
TATGTGTATACACACACACACACACACTTCACATACACACACACATTCTAGAATTGGAATGTTTCAGGCACACCGGTATTTTGAGAAATTTGTGATTACAATTCTTTGATCAGATATTCACAAAGTCACTCTAACGGAGAAGGAAATACAGATAAAAGCACATTAAAACGAATACAGTATCAACATACATACATACATACATACATACATACATACATACATACATAGGTTTGTTTGCATGTATGAGTGTGTGTGTATATATATATATATATATATATATATATATATAT
>NC_068999.1:49364492-49370366 GCF_001194135.2 Octopus bimaculoides
ACACACACACACACACACACACACACACACACACATGTATGTATGTATATATGTTGCTTTGTAAGAGTTATTGCTAAAAGAGTTCAAGTGCCTCTTTCCCATTCTTTTTATAACAATGGTCGTTATGAAGAAACTGGTTACAAATTGAGAAACTATTCGGTAAATCTACTAAAATCTATTGAAACTTTCTTCGTAATGGTTATTACTTACTTCAATGCTATGATACTCCGGTAATGGATGAGAGAGAAAGAGGGGGAGATAGAGAGAGAGAGAGAGATAAAGAGAGAGAGATAAAGAGAGAGATATAAAGAGAGAGAGATAAAGAGAGAGAGATACAAAGAGAGAGAGAGAGAGAGAAGCCGTTAGCAAAGTCATTACTTTTTGCATAGAAAATCGTATCACGTTCAATATCATACTATAACACGGTTTGGTATGATACACATACGCACACACATATATATACAATTACATACACAGAGACACTCATGCACGCACACACACACACACATATATATATACATACACATACATATACACACTCAAAATGTATATTGATATACATCCAAAGATCTATCTGTTTATTTACCCACCTCTCTCATGCTTTCTATGTGTCTGTCTGTCTTGCTTTATTCAAATTTTCTCCCCCGCGCTCTATTCTTCCCATCTCTCTCTGTTCTCTGTTTCTACATACATACATACATACATATATATATATATCACAGTCAAGCAGTTGTAACAAACACCCGTAGTTACTGAAATAGTTATAGGGAACAAAATTACGATTTAATATCGCAATTATTTTCTATCTATTATTGATTCTTGAAACTTCAAAACAAGGAAATAATTTCGGAAGTTCGATAAAAATATACCGAAATGTCATTGGCTTAAAATGCGAACGGTTCAGTTTGAAATGTTTAAGTAATAACGAGTAGATAAAGCAAAACAGCTCGAAGTCACGAAATTTCTCTCTGTTTATGGTGAACAAATATGGCGAAGTAAAGGAGATGTTGTAGAGTAAAAGGTTAGCTTCCGGTAAAGCGAGTCTGTAACTTAATTTAGATTTTTGATTGAAGTCAATTACCTCCAACATCGTTACTAATGTCATTGGGAGAATGCTTTGAAGTCATGGCGTCACATTCCTCTTAACCTGTAAATTTATAAGGTCGTGACTGGGTAGAAGAAACTATAGACTGTCTGCACTAAATGAGGTACAAGTATTCGGTTTCGATCCCTTGGGTTTTTCGTCCAGATCACTTTCGTGGTTGATCTTGCCTTTTATCTTTTCGGAGGTGCTCGAATGAAAATAGCAGTTATACATTGGAATGTGTGAAGGCGCGTGGCTTAGTGATTAGGGAAACCCGCTCACGATCGTAAGGTCGCGATTCCCGGAAACGCGTTGTGTCCTTGAGCAAGACACTTTACTTCACGTTGCTCCAGTTCGTTCAGCCGGCAAAAATGAGTTGTACCTGTAATTCAAAGGGCCAGCATTCTCACATTCTGCGTCACACTGAATCTCCTTGTTAACTACGTTAAGAGTACGCGTGTCTGTGGAGTAATACGTTTGGATAAAAGAAGAACACAAGTCCACATCCTCCTTTATGAAAAGAAGCACCCCCCCCCAAGAAACAAAAAAACCCCAAAAAGCAAAACAAAACAAAACAACAAAAACCATTGATTTATAAAATATGTAAGAAACAATCTGTAGTTCAGCTTCAGATCATTACCCTGATCGAGTAGATTCCACCAGGCACATAATTGGTTGCCAACGGATCCATTGCACCGGACAGTCCGATCACACACTCATCTAGATGAGAACCTTACTTCCGCAACCTGAAATACAGCGGTTAACAGAATTTTGGTTTCCAAATTCAGACAACTTCATTCAAGATATGTTGCTAATGCTCTCCACAACTCCGACCCGATATCCTATAAAACATTCAAGAGTACTCAGTGGAATTGATATACCTTCCAGAGAGAACATACAGCTCTACGTAGAGGGATTGACCTTAGAAGGATATGGACTTCATAGTTCCTACCTGATATCCCGTATAAAACAAAACAAAACAAAACATAGAAATCTGTGTAAAAGATTGCATCCAGTATTTATTTCATTGAACGCCCAAATGTAACTTGAGAAAGCAGTATAAGACCTCTAGTCGTATGCACTACAACCTTTCATCAATACCCCGCTCCCACCGTTTTTCTAATTAAAATGATGAAATGACAGCTACTTCCGGTACCCGAAATGCAGTGATGGGTTGATGAAGGTGATTAGGAAAATGATGATGATGATGATGATGATGATGATGATGATGAAGATGATGATGATGATGATGATGATGATGATGATGAGATGATGATGATGATGATGATGATGATGATGATGATGATGATGATGAGATGATGATGCAGATGGATACGATGATGATGATGATAATAATCGTAATGACTATGATACTGAAAATTGCGTTAATGATGATGGTGAGTGTGGTAATGATGACGACAACGACGATGATAAGGATGATGATGACGATGATGGTGATGGCGATGATGATGAGGTTGATGATGATTATGTTGATGATGATGATTATGTTGATGATGATGATGATGAACTACATGAGCAAGAACACGAGGACGGTGGTGGTGGTTGTGTTGTTGGCGGTGGTGATGGTGGTGGTGATGATGATGATGTTATTTATCATGTATTCGGTCCACATACATAATCGCATACATGCATACACACATTCATACATACATACATATATGCATGCGTATATATGCACACATACATGGTGATTTACTCCATCTACACAGATGATTGCTGTCTCTTTGTGCTTCCTGGTTGCCAATGGCAATGTTGTCTGACTTTACAATGGCCTCCCAGAAGATTCTTCACTCTCTTTGTAGATCTGCATGCTTTGAAGCATAGGTGACAGACGTAAGTTGTAACTTACTGTGCACTTCCAACTGGTGAGGTCTGCACACATTGCCTCTCTTCTATTGTCATAGGACTTTCAGTAGATGGAATGATGAATGAAGTCCTTTTAAAGAGACATCTGTATATTATTGAATTGTAGTGATAAACGCTTGTACAACTCGAGTATCTCTTTTTGAGCCCCCGCGATTAGTACCTTGTGACAAGTCGAAGCGAAATGACCAGTAGTCACAGGAAACTGCAGATTTTACATCAGATTAACTCTTTCCTAGAATGATGCTGTGACAATGTCAAACACGAGTATAATTTGTATCATAACAAGTCTACAAAGAATACCAACACTGATAATATAAAGCCAAATATAAGGTCACCACCAACGACAAAAAAAAAAAGAAAAAGAAATGAGAAACAACGGTTGATAAATAACTTTTGTAACGACTCCTAAGTCTTAACGGTAACAACAATTAGAATAACAAGGAATATATCTGAAAGGAAAAAATAATCAAAAAACACTTAGAATCTTCTAGAATTGAAACGTTGGGAACACTAATGAGTATGGCGGTAGAAAATGGTGTCAGAAGTGAGCAATTTGCGCTCAAAAACAACAATGTTTTCTTTTCATTTCAGTTGCACGAAAGGAATTGTAGTAATTGGTTTTTAGGAAAGACTTAAAAACAAAGACAATGTGTATATTTTTTGATAAAAATATAAGAATAAAAAAAGAAAGAAATTACACTCAGAGACACACACAAACACATATACACACACACACACACACGCACATATACATACTTATGTAAAGATACACTTAGCTTGAGTAACATGTACTAAATATAAAATTCAGACTAAGTAACTTTTTTTGTCTTGATTCAAAAGATTCCCTTGCAGTTAACATCTTAAGATCTCTACACGCTGATTCAACCTGCTGAAGATAAAACCCCTATCTCGCTCAAATCACACAATACTACCTCAGAAAAGGAAAGATACTTTATGCCATGTAGTTACGGGTAATCAATGTCCGAAAATAAAACAGGATGACACACCTCTGACCATATGTCGATTTGATTAGGGCTGATGTGGATCTGGCACAAAGACGAAAACAAAAGCAATAGCAAAAGCATACGTTAAAATACAGAATATATTTTCCTTCAGAATGACTTAAGAATAATTATATAGATTTCGAAGTGAGGGGTCAAATCTGAGAAAAATGAGCAATGTAGCTAACATCAACAGTACTAGCAAAACACGACATGTTTGACCATGCATTTATTGGCAAGGGGATGTACGTTCGTATTTTCTGAAGTTCTGGACAACCATGCTTTATATATATATATATATGTTTGTGTGCATGCTTTTGTATCTGTGTTTGTCATCCACCGCTTGACAACCGGTATTGGTTTGTTTACGTGTCTCGTAACCGAGGCGTTTCGTGAAAGATATCGATAGAATGATTAGTATCCGACTTAGAAAGTACATAAGTCCTGGGTGGTTGGGAGTCGATTTCTCGACTAAAACCCTTCAAGGCGGTGCCTCAGAATAGCCGGAGTCCAATGACAAAAAAAAAATAAATAAATAAATAAACGATATAAGAAATAAAGATAAGAACACTGGATCCTCACGATTAGAATGCCCTTGGCCGTCGGACCCCACGGTGTGGGACATTCAGCAATCCCATCTTAAGCGAAACTATCATCTGTTGGCGTATTCGCACTTTTGTTCGTAAAATAAAATAAATATCCTGCTCTCACGTGTGATGTGTACTTATGTTCGTACTTAAAACGCTTTCGAACACCAAAACAAATCCGCGTAGCTAAGTATGTCACATTTGAAAGTGTGGCCAGAAGCTTAACGGAACATTTTTCTCTTCGTTTGTTAGCATAATAAACATAACACATATCTTTCTTTCATATACTAATCTGGCGCCTCTGTGGAGCAAGACATAATTCCCAACATTAAATTAACATCAACATTGTTTACAGATATCTTTCAAGCCTAAAAATGCACAAAATAAAAGCGTGCACCGAATTCCATCCACTCAAACGCAACAGATATAAACAAAAACACATGAATGCATACACACACACACACACACACACACACACACATATACATACATACATACATACATAATACATATATGTATACATACATATATATATATATATATATATATGTATACATACATACACACTACATACTTACATATATACGTACCTTCATGCATATATACACTATTACACATACGTAATAGTGTAGAGAGAGAGAAATAGATAGAGAGAACCAGAGATTGAAGGGGCTGCACCAGTACTCGGTTAGTGGTTATTTTCAGTTGGGTTCAGAGAAAAAGCATGAAATGAAGTGACTTGCTGAAGGACGCAACATATCGCCAGATCTAGTAATCAAATCCAAGATCTTCTCTACATTACACACACGCACACACACGCACACACATGCACACACACATATATACACGTATATATTTTACATCCTCGTAACATACACGCATCAATAGAAACTTAGATTACATACATTAGCATAAGGATAAATTTGCACTCGCTCAAAGAAGCATTCATAAACATTCTCTAATTTTGACAGAATATCAGTTTTATGTTAAGAACAACCTATAAAAACGATAGGAGAGTAGAAACAACATGGCCGACTGACAATAATGGCAAAATATGACGGTTTGTATACCGTGTTTATGTCTTCCATTGGTATCGTCTGCTTCAATGTACATTCATAAACTAAGCGTCACATGTTGTTAATTGCATACACACACGTTCAGAATTACACACACACACACACACGTACGCACGTACGCGTGCACACACACACACGTACGCACGTACGCGTGCACACACACACACACACATACGTACGCACGCACACACACGCACACTCACGCACGCACATACACACACACGAACGCACGCACATAC
>NC_068999.1:49370611-49371898 GCF_001194135.2 Octopus bimaculoides
TTATAAGTATATTCATACAATATACTTTATATATATATATATATATATAATATATAATATAATATAATATATATACATATATAGATATATATACATATATGTATAATATAATATATATATATACATATACATATATAATATAATATAATACACACACACATATACTCTCATACGTTGACAAATATGTTGAGATCATCGTATAAACACAGATATTCATGTCTTCTTTCTATGTATCTGTCTATTTCTATCTCTTCGCTAATACTTTTATCTAACTCTATCCTGATATCACAATTTTAGTCAGTGTGTTTTTGCTCTGCACATATCACTCAACGTTTCATTTTACAGAGAGAGAGAAAAAGAGAGATAGAGATAGATAGATAGATAGATAGATAGATAGATAGAGAGAGAGAGAGAGAGAGAGAGAGAGAGAGAGAGAAAGAGAGAGAGAGCGTGAGAGGAAAGGAGGGAGAGAAAGAAACATAGAGCGTTCAAATCTAGTGATTGTACTATACCACATGTGACAATTATCTCAAGGTTACACACAATATTGTTCAGTTAGATTTTGTTCACATTCTCACATGATCACGCTAGTTGAGCAAACCGGGTTTATAACATAACATACGCACGCACACCACACATACGCACACACGCACACACCCACAAACACACCCACAAACACACACACACACACACGCACATAACGCAAATATACAGGACAAACACAGAGACCCCAAAACGGACATACACAAATATACCTACATGTTTCTTTGAAGACTTATATCCATCGACCATTGAATAGTTATTAAGTAGAGCCTTAGTAAGATTCTGCTGGTATTAAGAACATCGTTGAGACATAGAAACACTCTACAAAGGCTCTCCTCTGTGGCGAAGTTTGGTCTGTATAAAAAAGATTTAATACGGACGACCCCTTTGAGGTAAATATGATTATAATATGGAGCATATATCCGAGATCTCATAAGTTTCTTTAATATAAATAATATCAATAATAAGGCGTGGAGTTGGCAGTTGCTTCCAATATACAGTAATCTAGAAATACACATGCTTTCATATCCATAGGTCTTTACTTTATGTATATATCTGTTAGTCTGTCTCTTTTTTTTTCTCTTTCTCACATATAAACAAATACACATACATACATACATACATACATACATACATACATACATACATACAATGAAGGGCCTTGAATCTAAGTTAGAAACCGGCTCTTTCTCTATTGGTAAAGAAATCTTGAATAAAACTGAACAATGACTATATATATATATA
>NC_068999.1:49371936-49373995 GCF_001194135.2 Octopus bimaculoides
ATATATATATACTGAAAATATGCGCTCTTGTACGTATGTATATACGGAAAATGACATACATGGCGCAAAAGCAAGCACATAGTAGAAACACACACATGTATAAACATGCACATCCACACATGTACATACATACGTACCGACTCGGTATACACACACACATACACACACACACATACATATATTTATATATATTCATATATTTATATATGCGTATATGTGTGAGAGCATATGTACGTACTCAAGCACATGTGTAAAAGAAGCAGCTGTGAATAGTACAATAGCTTCTGGAAATTAACTGAGGAAGATGGAACAAATTGGTACAACGATGTTATAATAACACGTCTGATGTCCTTGTAATTAGGCCACGCTTTTTAGTACGTATAAAATAATGATAACGCCGCCACCACCTCTGCTGCTACTGTTACTGCAGCTGATGTGCTGCTACTGCTGCTATTACTTCTGTTGCTGCAGTTGATGATGATTCTAGTGAGAGAGGATCCAATATGGTTTCTCGACTTGCTAGAGATATCAACTAAATAAACGTCTAGCGAATCAAACCATGTCGTCCCAGAAAAATACTGACGCGGTAACATGTTTCTCTTTTATGAAATACACTGTACACAAAAGACGAGATGGTCACGGTTTAAACGTCTTGGTTTTTAGGCGCAGATTAAGCCCTGATAGTAGTACGATCGAAGACGTTTAAACCGTGACCATCTCTGCCTGCTCGCCGCCCTATTAATTATTTAATTATTAATTATTTGAATATCGCTCCATCAGCCTTAAGAAAAAAATGTATAATAATAATTATATTACTTTCAAGTTTTGGTCGAAGGTCAGTAACTTTGAAGCGGCGGGAACAGATTTCATCGATCCCAATGCTCAACTGGCACTTATTTAATCGACCCCGAAAGGGCGAAATGCTTAGCGGTATTTCGTCTGCCGTTATGTTCTTTCGGGGTTGATTAAATTGGAAAACATTATTAAGGCGGCGAGCTGGCAGAATCATTAGCACTCTTGACAAAATGCTTAGAGGTATTTTGTTTTGTCTCACTTTACCTTCTTACTTCAAATTCGAACCCCTAAAGATTGAAAGGCAAAGTCGACCTCGGCGGAATTTGAACTCAGAACGTAAAGACAGACGAAATATCGCTAAGCATTTCGCCCGGCGTGCTAACTTTTCTGCTAGCTCGCCGCCTGAGGAAGTAAAGATATTAGCTTCATTATGGGATTGAATGTACCGGCATTTACAGTAAATAACATAATATACACACATATGTATATATTTATATACAGAGAATGTCTGTATAAACACGTATGTACAGTGTTAGGCATATATATTTATGCATACATGCATATACATACATACATACATACATACATACACAAATGCATACATATTTACACACACACATACACACGTCTGTATATATATATGTGGATAAATGCGTACAGGAGCACTCATGTATTTATAGTTTATATGTCATCTCCTCTCTATATTTATGTATTTACTTTTCATCACTGTAGATACAATGAATGTTTATAACTCTTACAGACATCATACATACGTACATCTTTTAAAACAAGTTCTACCCTTCACGCACACACATACACACACACACACCGCCTCTTGATGGGTGAGCAAGTGTTTCTTTTTTTGTAAATATCCCTTATCAAACACTCGTGGATGTAAATGAAGACCATCTAGCCAGACTCAAAATCATATCCTTTAACTCTTAGTCAGTGGCTGGTTTACCACACAATGTATAATTACAGGGACTTAACAAAAGGACATGGCTCAAACGGGTTACAAATCTGTCTCACATTTAGTTTTTCTGGACATTATCCTCACTCAACACCGTTCACACGTCGTCAGACCCACATCCACTGACAAGGCTTTCGTCGGCCCGAGACTATAGTAGAAGATACTTGTTCAAAGTGCCACGCAGTTGGACTGAACCCGGAACCATGTGGTTAGGAAGCAAGCTTCTTGACACACAGGCACGATATATATAAATATTATATGTGTCTGTGCATCTATATATATATATATATATAT
>NC_068999.1:49374326-49374994 GCF_001194135.2 Octopus bimaculoides
TATGTATATATATTTATACACACACACACACACACACACACATATATATATATATATACAGACGCCATGATTAATCGCTGAGCAAACACCATTCAATTTTTTTTCTCCTTGTTTTCTCCGTATTCTTTCTGTTGAAGAGCGTAGCTCGAAACGTTAAAGACATTCTGTATTCCCGAGCGTCAAACTAATACATCCTTTTGTTGTTTACACCACCTGTCCTCGTCTATGTTTTTTTTTCGTACATTCTCCCATATATATATATATATACACATATATATGAGTACATATGTATATGTATGCATGTGCATATGGGCCTATGCTTATACGACTGGACTGTAACATAAAAATCGGAAATGAAAGAACAGAAAGAGAAAGAGAGAAAGAAAATAATGTGACAATTAAAAGAAGAAATAATAAACAACAATCACAACAACAACAACAACAGGATTCATGAAAAACAAAGACCAGATAATTGAAGTGTTAGAAAAATATACAAGTGAAAGGAGAAGTAGTAAATCTGTCCTTAAAGTATAGCTGACGATGCCGAGAGGTATTCGGTGTTCACACAACAACAGCTGAAGATCGTGTGTAGTAACTCTTGAGAGTGTTGTGAGGACATCTTATAAATGCATACATGCATATGTAATATATATATATATATATATATA
>NC_068999.1:49376738-49377480 GCF_001194135.2 Octopus bimaculoides
ATATATATATATATATATATATATATATATACATATACATATATATACATATATATATATACATATACACACATATACATGTATACACACACATATATATGCACATACATATGATTATATGTTCATATTTAGTTGCGTACGTATGCGTGAGCGTGTGTGTGTGTGTGTGTATACGCGTGTGTATATGCATTTTTGTATTATTGCATCTTCAGACAGAAACATCAAACCAACAACAACAACAACAACAACAACAACAACAACAACAACGACGACCATTAAACCAGCATCATCGCCATCATTATCCTTAAGAGGAAAAAAATAATAGAAATTAAAATTAATATAACGTTAATGTTTAGAGATGATAAAGTAGATATTTTTGATAATACAGTGTATTAATGGCATGTATCTGCACGTATGTGTGTATATGTGTATGTGTGTGTGTGTGTATCTATGCGTGATCGGGAATTATGTATACGTGTGTGTCGAAAGACTCCATTGATGGTATTGTGTATATGTGTGCATGGACTCGTTGCAGGCTATGCGTGTGTATATATGTAAAGTGTTGAAAGCAGTTTTGTGTGTTCTTTTATAAGAGTGTTATGTATGTATGTTTGGTGTAATGTATAGATGATGGCTTGTGTGTATATTGATCCAAATTATGGATGGTTAAGTATAGTGAAAAGTATGAAAAGAAGGAAAATTCATAGCAATTATTTTATGTTGAACAATATATATATATATA
>NC_068999.1:49378476-49379169 GCF_001194135.2 Octopus bimaculoides
AAAAGAAAAAAGAAGCCAAGATGAAAAGAAGAGAAGAAAGAAAAGTAATAAACAAATATGAGACGTACAAACAAACTTTGAAAGAATGTATACGAAAATAAAGTTAAAATAATGAATAATCTGTTTAGAGGAAGAGAAACGGTCCTAAAATAGTCATAGGGCAATTAAAAAAAAAATGACAATGAAAATAGCATATATGCATATGTATACACACACACACATACGCATACACATATGCTCACGAAAGTACAGACACACACACAGGCACACATATACACACTGTTGCTCTCCTGACACACAAACATATATGTGTATATGTACATGAGTAGACATACGTATACCCACGCATTCAACGATATACATATATTTAACTGTACACATGCAACCCCTTTCACATGTATGCATACAATTATATGTATTAGTATACATACATAGAGAATGGAATACACACACACACACACACACACACACACACGCATAAATGTATACATACGTAAGCGCTCCCACTCACATACATCATATGTAACCGAACATTTATACGAATATTATGTATATTCAACCTTACGAATACATACACACAAACACATACTCCCTCATACTCACACATACATAGTACACACATACACACACACACACACACACACACACACACACACACACACACACACACACACACACACACACACACACACA
>NC_068999.1:49380085-49381043 GCF_001194135.2 Octopus bimaculoides
TATATATATATATATATATATATATGTATGTGTATATATATATATATATATATATATATACCGGAGTAAGCACATGAAATGTGCAACAAGGTGGAAAAAAGAGTACTCAAATACCAGAGGTAGAGTAATATGCTTTATTTAAAAGCAGCAGAAATATAACAAAAAAACCGTTACTCTGAGTTTCACGTTCCCGTTCATCGGACAGTTTTGTTAGAACCTACCACTGCCTCCCAGCCTGGTTCCTTCCCGTACGTCCACCCACGCTGTCGCACTTGCCCGTACCTCTCCAGCATGATAATCCTCACTGGCACCCATCACCGTCCCTATCACGTCAGTGACTCCTTTACTTGCACCTCCAGTAATGTTATTGGCTGCATCTCCTGCTCTCTCTGTCCTTTCCTGTACATTGGTCAAATGGGACACAACAACAACAATAACAACAACATCATCATCATCATTATCATCATTATGTGTGAGTCTATGTGCCTGCGCGCGCATGTGTATGTGTGCGCGCCTTTGGGTACCAACACGAGCACTAACACCAACACCAGCATTAGCATTAGCAAGATCACCATCACCATCACCACCACCACTACTTCAACAGCACCAGCACTGACACTGTTCTCACCGTGGTGATCATTTGCTTCCTCCTCCTCCTCCTCCTCCTCCTCCACCTCATTCTCCTCCTCCACCTCATTCTCCTCCTCCTTAGCATCATCATCGTCATCATCATCATCAAAGGCTTTCTAGACATGAAAAGCAGCAGTGTTTTCGATATGAAAGAATGACATTTCTCCAATCCTTTTCTAAGCTCTCTTGCATACATAAACATCCACACACACACACACAAGCGCGCGCGCATACACACAGTCATACAGCAACACACACACAGAGCCGTATAATATATATATATATATATATAGATATATATATATATATATATATATATATATATATA
>NC_068999.1:49381212-49383876 GCF_001194135.2 Octopus bimaculoides
ATATATATGCGTGTCAATGTGTTTGTATATATTTTTGCAATCGATTTTGTGTTTTGATTATTTCTTCTCCAAGAAACCAACTGCTTTCTAAGAAACATGGCTACATTCATACCCACACGCACGCACACATACACACGCGCACACAGGTACGTACACTCACACATACATTGACACTTCCATATACCAATTCATGCGAATATCCATAGATTCCTTACGCATATAAACATATATACATGCGTAAGTGCATACAGTTCGTACCTACATAGACATATACTCGTATTTATGCTTGCATGAACGTAAGTGTCGCTGCGATATTTGAAGAATTTTTCTCTTGGTTTCTTCAAAAGAACACGAATCAGTTTCTATCTAAGTACCAAAATTCTTTTGCTGATATTTAGATATCAATAACTTCCATGGAATTTTAAACTTAGAGAAGTTTATTTTTTCTTTATATTATGTCTATGTAAGAAGGTGGCAGAATCGTTAGCTCGCCAGGTAAAATGCCTTGCGGTATTTCCTCTGCTACGTTCTGAGTTCAAATTCCGCCGGGGTCGATTTTGCATTTCATCCTTTCGGGGTCGATTAAATGAGTACCAGTTACGTACTGGTCGAAGAAGGCATTAAGAAGGACATACGGCTGTAGAAACCATTTCCAAATCAAACTGGAGTCTGGTCCAACCCCTTAGCTTTCCAGCTCTCATACACTCATACACACATACACTCATACACTCATACACACATACAGACACGTATATATGCATATGCATAAGCGTTGAAATATGAGTGTAAACGCATACACACACATATATATATATATATTTACATACAATCGTACACACACACACACACACACAATTATATATGTATATATATATATATATATATATATATATATATATATATATATATATATATATATATATATATATATATATATATATATTTTTATATATATGTATATATATATGAATATATATATATATTTACAAACAATCATACACGCATACACACACACAAAGTATATATATATATATATATATATATAAATAAATATATATACTAGCGTGTGTAACAATGGACAATTACATAAAGGATTAATTTCGTATCAGTTGGGAAGTACTTTTAGTATAAAACAATGCAGGTATATCAATGTCTCATGATGTTAGTTTTATTTATTATTCTAACCTCTTATACTTGGTCTAAACAAATATTTTCCCTCCACTTTTCTTAACGACTGTGAAGTATCTAAAAATGTATTTACAACAGTGAGTTTATTATCCAGTTTGCTGTTCTATCATTACCAAGAGTATTGAAATGTGTTGGATTACAGCTTGCTATTTATCCACAGATTTGATTTGTTACTCTTCTTCGTAAAGTTCACCAGTTATGTCGATCTTATGGTAAATAAAGAAATAATAGTAATAATAATAATAATGATGATGACGATAATAATAATGATGATAATAATAAGAATAATAATAATGATAATAACAATAGTTCTTTCTTTATTGGCCAACAGGGCCGAATACAAAACGTAGAGGACGATACACAGACGAGGGGCAGTGCATAGGCGCAGGAGTGGCTGTGTGGTAAGAAGCTCGCTTTCCAAGAACATGGTTCCGGTTTCAGTCCCACTGCTTGGCACGTGTCTTCTGGTACAACCTTGGGCCGACCAAAACCTTGTCAGTAGAATTGGTAGACGGAAACTGAAAGAAGCCTGTCGTGCATATATATATATATATATATATAGAGAGAGAGAGAGAGAGAGAATAAGTATTAGGCTTACAAAAAACAAGTCTTTGGTTCGATTTGTTCGACTAAAGGCGGTGCTCCAGCATGGCCGCAGTCAAATGACTGAAACAAGTAAAGGAATATAAAATAATAATAATAATAATAATAATAATAATAATAATAATAATAATAATAATAATAATCCTTTCTGCTGGAAGCAAAAGGCCTAAAATTTTATCGAAGGGATCAAGTCGATTACATCGGCCTCAGTGCGTAACTGGTACTTATTTAATCGACCCCGAAAGGATGAAAGGCAAAGTCAACCTCGGCGGAATTTGAACCGTTAAGTATATCTCAGTCTGCTGAGATGATTCGAAAACACAACACCTAATAACCAATCGATATATATCGTTTTTCTAGCCTTCTGATGAAATTTTGCCTCATATAATGTTTTAATAATTGCTATTTTAATCTTTAGGCTTAATTGAAACGGCTGTAAGAGAATATGTTGGATTTTTGCAGATAATAATTTTTTTTATTAAATGCTATATCTCTATTTTCTTAATTTTCTTTCGAATGATAATAAACCATGATTTATATATAGACCTGTTATTTTATGAATATTATTATAATTATTCACAACAAATATTAGGTAATAAACCAGTAATACATTTTATATTACTATCCCTTAATGAGGTTAATTTAACCTCTAATTGAATTGAGTACACACAAACACATACATACACACACACACGCGCACATATATACATATATAGGCAATTACGTGCCACTCTTTACTCTGCGGAATTGGTTCCTCGTAAAGACATTGGAGTTTAAGTTTGAATCACTTGAGCACTACTGTCTTCTCTACTGAGAATCTCCGGATGTCATCCGTATATATATATATATATATATATATATATATATATATAT
>NC_068999.1:49385205-49385866 GCF_001194135.2 Octopus bimaculoides
CACACACACACACACACACACACACACACACACACACACACACACACACACACACACACACACGCACACACGCACACACACATATATATACATATATACATACATATACGACGGGCTTCTTTAAAGTTTCCGCCTACCAAATCCACTCACAAGGCTTTGGTCAGCCCCGGTCTATTGTAGAAGACACTTGCCCAAGGTGCCACGTAGTGGGACTGAACCCAGAACCATGTGGTTGGTAAGCAAGTTACCGTAAACTGGTGTCTCCGTGAGGTTGGTCTGTAGACTCGAAACACACTTACTATAATTCATTTCAGCAGACTCATATACATACATATATATATACACTACAAATTATCACAAAATGTGAGTCTGCTGAAATGAATTGATGAGCCCACATATAACATCCAAAGGTACCTTTTCTTTTCCTCTGATGAAATTATACTAATGTCATATATATGTAAATTTAATGTACAAATTTGTAATTAAATTATTGAGTATTAATTGAAACGGCTGTAAGAAGCGAAGATGACCAATTTCTTAATAATAGACAATTATTAACGTCCTTATCGCCATTTTCTTTTCTTATTACAAACGCACACACACACACATATATATATTTATATAAACACACATATATATGTATATATATATATATATATAT
>NC_068999.1:49386381-49386687 GCF_001194135.2 Octopus bimaculoides
ATATATATATATATATATATATATATATATATATATATACATATGTATATGTATTTATGTGTTTGTTTGTATGGTTGTATGTGTGTGTAGATGCATATATGCATAGTTAAATGTTTTTATTAACACCCACATAAACTATATATATATGTGTATATATACATATGCCTGTGTACATATATGTATGTTGTATGTATATATATATATAAATGCAAACATATATGCATACATACACACACATATATTACCATATGTACATACATAAACACATTCACATATGTATCGGTAGATGTATATATATGTATATAA
>NC_068999.1:49386697-49393406 GCF_001194135.2 Octopus bimaculoides
ATGTATATATATGTATATAATTTGTATATATGCATGTGTGTGTATGCATATATGTGAATATACATATGTATATATGAATATATATATATTTTCACACACACATACACACACACACACACACGCTGATATGTCAAATTAAACACACACATATACATAGTTAAAGAATATATGATCGTATTTTTTTTGCCCAAGTCTCGTTTTTCTTGTTCATGTAATCGTTGTTGCTACAGTTATGGCTGCTATCATTCTTTTTCCTATATTTCTTTTGCATTTCTCGAATCACGCAATATGGTATCCACCGTCGTCACTTTCCCTTCTGACATAACGTCTTGTTTACAAGTTTCTTTCGTTGTTTGTTACGCAATATATTTTCCCCTATCGTTATATTATCAGTAATACCTCTGGTGTTGATTTAGGATATCTTTTTGTGTTTTCTTGTCATTTGATAAAAGAATACACGACGAAACATTCACGAAAATCATCACTTGCATAAGCAACGCTCTCTCTTTCTTTCTCGATCTGTCTCTATCTTTAAACATCTTCTATACGTTAACGATAAACTAACAAATATTAATGACAAATGAATAAATTAGATGAATGAATAGACATATCAACACGTTTTAAGCAATAATAAAAAAAGACTGCTATGTTAAAAAAAAACATCAACGATGCATTCGATTAGATAATAGTCAATTTCGATCGATAGATTGAATAATATCAATGAGAAAATACTGAAAAAAAATAATCATAAAATAAAGAATAGGAGAAAGATGAGATGGAATACAAATGTAATTTAAAATGTGAGTATTAAGGCTATCACTTGGGATGCATAAAATATTGTGAATGAAAATGTGGACATTTGGAATTACGAGAAATGGATAAGAAAAAGAAGAAATATATTAAAGCGGATTCTATAGAATGGTGAGAGTTAGAGAGAGAAAGAAAGAAAGAAAGAGAGAGAGAGAGAGAGAGAGAGAGAGAGAGAGAGAGAGAGAGAGAGAGAGAGAGAGAGAGAGAGAGAGAGAGAAAGAGAATGAGGAAAAGAGAAAGAATGAGACTGGGAGAGAGTGATGTATATATATGTTTGTGCGCTTATATATATATATATATATATATATATATATATATACATAAGCATGTATATATGTATCTATCTAAAAGCACACATATATACATACATAAACAAATATACATGCACATATGAACATATATAGAGAAGCATAGAGCGAGGGAGATAGAAAGAGGGATAGTGGGGTAGAAAGAAAGAGGTGTGAGCTGAGTACGAGGATGGAAAGAGAAAACTGCAGAAGTAAAAAAGACCAAACTTGCCAAAACGGACTGTGAGTGTGTTTGCGTCATTTATATTGTCCGTTATTGAATGAGACTCTTGCATACGCAGAAAAACACCCAGACATACATATACACACGCACGCGTACACACACAGGCACGCGTGCACACACACACACATACATGCAGATACATACATATATGGACATAGTGTTCTCTACGTACAATAAATCAGTAAGCCACAATGTGTTTGCCGCGTTTGCTGTACCACGTGATTGGATACTAGGCAGTTGGTTGCTAGATGAGATCCATGTCTTTCATATTAAAATTTTAAAGCTGAAAACTATAAACCACCACCATATATTTCCACAAATAAAAGATATCAATCTATTTTGCCAGAAAAAAAAAGACAAAAAAAAACAACAAAAAGCAAGGTGGCAGATTTAAACATATTTGAATGGGACATCATTCCCATTTCACAACAACATTAAGTCTCGAAATGCATCCATGGATCGTGTTTGCATGCATAAGGTAAACGATGCAGCTGTCAAAATGATATATAATACTATCTGTAGAAAGATACTCATGAAGGTAAAAATACAATACCCCACAATGTTTTAAGAGGTACAGACACCCGTGAAGTGAATGCATACAGGTGGAAAGCATATTGCCGAATCATCTGTAAAATGCAGGCACTACAAACCGGATATAATGGCCTGGAGTTTAAAAATGTAATTTGGGACTGAAAACAACTGATCTGGAATCGTGCGAATTGAAGTGGGGTTTCTTAAAAAGTATATTATGGCACATCGATGACAATCCAAATCCAACAAGACCTGAGAAAGGAAGCTTTTTGCTAAGGAAAACATATGACTCGTTGCAGCAAAATCCGAAAACCTTTGTCCTGCATTACATGCTTGGCCTGGATTGGAACCCACAAGAAGGGCAAAAATGAAGACGCTCTAAAAATAGCAGGCGGCGGGTTACCGAGGTAGAGCTGAAACAGTAGGGCTCCAATAGTGGTGAAAAGACAGCTCTGTGAGAGTGGGGATTAGTGAAGTTAAGTCGTTGATTGTCTATATTTCGTAAAGAGCGTAGGAATAAACAGAAGATGAGCGAGAGATAGAGAAGGATGAAAAGTCACAGGTACACTGATCTGTTTCTTAACTTTAACTCTGTAAACAAAGAGTAGAGGTGAGTGTGGACAGAGAAAATTATAGAGGAAATAAAGATTGCGAAGGTCGAAGAGAACAGGAAGATATATTTGGAGGGAGAATGCGTTGAAAAGCTCGTAGTTGTAGACAGAGATACATCACTAAAAATTAAGGTAGAAGAGGAAATAAATAAAGTAAATAATATAATAAAATATAATGAAATTATGATGAAATAAACACAGTGAGTCTTTTATAAAGTGAAGTGAAGTCACGATAAAGCTGAAAGAGATAAACAAATGAAAATAAGAAAACAAACTGAAACACACTGAAATGAGAATATATAGAGAAGCAGGAAAAACAGAAGTAAACATCTAGACTGTCACACACATACACAAATACACAGATGTACCATTACAGACACACACACACGCACACACATATGGGCATGTGACTTTGTGTGTGTATGTGTGCGTATGTGTGCCTGTGTGTGTGTGTACAAAAGAATTCAGGTATACAATGCTTATACATCGACTCACGCATACGTACATTTAATATACACACAACGATATAAATGTGTGTGTGTATGTGTGTGTGTGTGTGTATTTTTGTGTGTGCTCGCGTGTGTGTGTATGTGTATGTGTGTGGATGTGTGTGTGAAGGTGTATGTTTATGCATATAAACAAATGATATTAGAATAGCAACAATGTAAAACGAAAAAACCCCCCAAAAAACATTAAAAGAACCGTACACGAAAATGATCTGCAAAGAACTCTCGAGAGTAAAATGTGAAGCAGTGAATAGTGAACATCGAAAGAAACGAGGAAATTGTAAAAGAATCTCTAGTTAAACAAAATTTCTAGTTAGTAGACCACCACAGCTATTTGTTGCGACAAAGTATGAAGTAATTGTCTGTGGAAGAAATTCTAGTTAAAATCAACGAAAGGAAAAATAAATAAACAAAACAACAAAAAAATGTACAAGCAAGCAACCGCTCCCCCAAACTAATGTCGTGTTTAGAGAACTGGAAAATTGTAAATAATTGCAAGGATTTGGCTAACTGTATGATAGAAATCTTAATAGTTTTGGGGACCTGAAAAGGATTGGTGTACAAAAGATTAGCAGAGAAACTTTTTGAAAAAAATTTAGATTTCAAAAAATATTTAGTGAGGCAACAACGAAAGGGTAAAAAAATATATTCTTTAAATAGAGATAGATTTTGAAATAAGGGCAACATGAAAATATACTCAAAGGAAAAGGATATACAAGAGATTAAAAAGATAAAAATAGTTTAGTTAAGCTATCAATGTGGTTGTGAATGGAGATGGTAAGTGCTTAATAGGTTGAGGTACGAAAACAGGAATAAGTGAAAAGGGGTAGATCAGACTCTTGACTAAGAGGAAGCTTAATTGGATAAAATAGGTTAAAGTAGTGAGAATATGAATAAAAATTTGAAGATAGTATAGCATAAAAGTAGTAGTGTATCAGAGAGAGCTTGTAAGGATGCGTCATAGATATCTGACTGAGAGCCTGACCGACTCTGAAGAATCTTATGATCGACAGGGCAGATGTAAAGAAGCAACAGAAGTGAAATATATATGTTGTTGTTGTTGGCACTCCGTCGCTTACGATGTCGAGGGTTCCAGTTGAGAAAAGGGTCATAGCCCCAAGACATAGAAATATAAGCTAAAACTACAACATCGTTTTGTTTTGTTTTCTTTTCGTAGTTTACTTTATATCTTCTCGCATCGTTCCGGCCTTACCCAACAAGTATCTTTAATGTAATATCAGACACTGTTTCCCCAAAACTACGCCATTTAATATATATAATGTTTGTATAGAACCTATTTAAATATTTAAAATTCTATTAGTTTGTGTTCGAACTGTTTCTACTATTATCCAGTTAAATTCCAATGGAATGTGTATTTAACTAAAGAAACCTATTATAATTGTATCTGATGCAATCTCCAAACCTTAACCAAAATGAGTCAGAGAAAGTTCGCATTATGTTTGAATGAGAAGCTCCAACAACAATACTATCTTCAATTAGAACCAGAGTTGGTTTAGAAATTACTTTGGACTAAAAAGACTTTCTAATTCCTAATTTATAACTCTTGCAGCTGTTTTAAATTAAAAACACATTTTAACAGTGCTGACGTCTAGACAATATATAGAATTTCTGAAATAACAAGGAAAAATATACTGTCGATTGTGTATTAAGCGTTTTGTACCTAATAATATATACGAAACGTATGTGCATATATTAAATACGTAACATACATACGTACACACACATATACGTACACACATATGCATATCTATATTTGTGCATATGTGTATAACCATATACAAATGCAGATAGATATGTACGGATGTATATATATATATATATATATATATATATATATATACAACCGTATATTCTTATATGTATTTGTGTATGCTTATACACACATGTACAGATATATTTGTATATATATATGTATATGTATATGTATATGTGTGTGTGTGTATGTATACGTCTGCGTGTGTGTGTGTATCTTCTATCTTTAATCCTCCACTTGTTTCCGTCGTTAGACTGCGACCATGCTGGAGTACCGCCTCGAACAATTTTTCAGGCGAATGAATCGACCCTAGTACTTATCTTTTGTTAAGCCTGTTACTCATTTATCATTCTCTTTTGCCGAACCACTAAGTTACGGATACAAACACACACACACACACACACACACACACACACACACACACACACACACACACATACACATACACACACACACACACACATGTATACAAGGCGTCCGGGATAAATTTGACGATTTCTTTGTGTCTTTTTTATTCAGAAACAGCTTGGTGTTATATAAACACATACACACACACACACCACACACATACATCTCCTCATCTGCATACACACAGCATACACGCATATACACACACACACTTCTCTAATTACTCCAATAGACGCGCGTAAGTATACGTAGAGACAACTTTCTTTCATTTAGTTACTGTGTGCAGTTTTTGCAGTGACAGATAGACAAAAGTACAACCTGATACAGCCTACTGTCAAAATATGGAGTCGTAAAATACACAAAGAACATAGAAAATTAATATAAGCCAGAATATGTGAGACATATGTGATATATCAGACGTTACTGTATCGTCGTCTGATAAACATTTCCTTCTTGAGTTGTCCACCGAAATATTTTGCTGTCACTTGCAGAAACATCTATCCCCACATCGCGTTTATTTAGACATTTAAACATCAATTTGAAAATGGATATTGAAAGATAGATGGTTTGATATAAATTATTACATTATCTGATTTATATATTACAGTTAACTCTGACAAAAAAAACAAAACAAACTCTAAACATAGAACTAGTGAAATTGCTGATCGTTTTTTCAGATCATATATTGCACACGATGTATTTTAAATTTCTTTCATATAGGATATTTTATACAGCGTTCACGCGTGTGATATCATGGCGTCTGTGGAGATTTTCTTTTTTTTTTATTGGTGTTTCGTTAGGAAGAGAAGAGCAGCGCATGTGACCACTTTTATTTTTTTTTTTAGGGTTTTCGAGGATTGTGGTTTAATGTGAAGAAATTATTCTCTGACAAAAACCCTGCTCCGAATGTTTGCAACAAATGAGTTCCAGCAATGTCTGGATGGACTGGAGAAATGTGAAACGAAGTGTTTTGCTCAAAAACATACGGTGCTACGCGGTCCGGGAAACGAAAAGCCACGATACTTCGTTTGAGTGCAATACCATAACCAGTTGACTATGTGCCTTCATATGTATCAGAGTCTGGGAATCGAAACCGCGATCCTACGACCACGAGTTCGCTGCCCTAACCACTGGGCCATTGCGCCTCCACAAACGTTGTAAGTACAAACATTTCATTGAGTAGAATAAAGATAGGTTTTTTAGTGAGAAAGAAGAATGTTCACCCAAACACTGGTTGGTAGTAATTTCTGCCGTGAACAATAAACGATATATAATTTGCATTTTCGATTTTCTGATTATTGTCTTACCGTTTTCACCTGCTTCATCATTCTCAGCACGTTACGATATATTGGTTTCTAACAAGGATTCTTTTATAAGTAGTTAAAACACGTAAACGAAAACTGAGGTAAAACTGGGAAATGTTTTAGGGCAGTTTATATATATATATATATATAAAACACATTGAGAGAAGGAGAGAAAATAATCGTATCTATACAAATACTAAAATTAAAATACTCACCCGAAAAGACAACCCCCCC
>NC_068999.1:49393416-49394126 GCF_001194135.2 Octopus bimaculoides
CCCCCCACACCGCAAAAAAAAGAGAATAAAAAATGAGACCTAAAATAAAACGAAATTCAACTGTTTTATGAATAAAAGTGATCACAGCTTGAGTTAAATACCCACAGATACACATGCGCGTCAACATATAAACACACATTGACATAGAAACATTTATAAGTATATACGAAAAAAGGCGAAAGCTTCTTCCTTTGTATTATAGACCAGTGCTCCGCAAGCGGTATGACGCGGCACACTAGTGTGCTACGAGATGATACTAGGTATGCCGCAGTGTAACCTGAATATAATTTTTTTCCCTTATTCTTTTAGTTCAGGGTAAGGACCGCGCAGCCAAGAATAACTATAAGAGAAATCGGCAAATCTGGTTGAACTGAATTTTGATTTTTTTTACGTTGAACCGCATTTGCCAACGTTTTCTTGATGAGTAGAGCCGCGCTTATTGTAACATCTTTATGTGACTTGTCAGCGGTTACATACCGACGGCTTCTACATATTTCATTCGCAATATATGAATATCATGTAATGCCGGGCTTCCTGAAACAGCTGTCGAGTTATAGTTATGAATTTACACACCTTCTTATCTTCTTTTGTACATTTATTCTGTATTTTTTTGCTCCATACAGATATATTTCTACAAAGCCCGTGTTTATCTCTCTCTCTCTCTCTCTCCTTCTCTCTTTATATATATATATATATATATATATATATAT
>NC_068999.1:49394176-49395908 GCF_001194135.2 Octopus bimaculoides
ACAGACACATATGTATATGTAATATATGTGTATACATACGCATAAGTCTATATGTATATATATTTATATATACATGTGTATATGCATATATATCTGTCTGTCTCTATGTGTGTGTCTATGTGTGCATGAGTGTGTGTGTTTGTATGGATGTGTGTATGTGTGTGTGTGTGTGTGTGACCTCTGCGTCTGTTTTGCTTGGCAAGAAAGAGAGCGCAATAACCTTAATTAACTTCTTAAAGAACCAAGAGCGTGTAATTACTTTAATTAGCACCAGGTGGAAACAAATCGTAAAATAGTAAAAGAATGAAGAATGTAAAGAACAAAACAAAACGAATCAACAACAATAGCCACAACAGAACAGACAAAACAAAGAAAAAAGTCTAAAAATAACCAAGTCAACATTAGAAGACGATGGGGGTGGGGAAACCTTACCGAAAGGAAATCATTTAGACACACGCAAACGCACGGCAGCGTAGGCTCTCTTCAACTCTCTCTCTCTCTCTCTCACACACACACACACATACACACACACACACAAACACACATACACATACACAAACACACACACACACACACACACACACACACAAGCGCACACGCACATACACAAACACACACACATGCACAAAGACACTCACACACAAACACACAAACACACACGCACACTTTCTTCATTTCTCTGACACACACACACACACTCAATTTCATTGCCATTATCGTTATTTTACTATGTCATAGTTCCTACGAAAATACCAATCATTGCCTTTGTCATCATCATCGTCATCATCATCATTATCATCATCATTACGATCATAATCACCATCATCATCATCGTTGTCGTCGTTATCATCAATATCATTATCGTCAACATAAACATCGTCTCTACCATTACAATGTTCTTCGTCATCTCTTGCATCAGTTAAAGGTATAGTGCAAAACTACCACCACCACCACCCGAAATAAAGTATCATGCTCAAGGAGCACCACGCATCGCCGGGAATTGAACTCACGACCTTACAATCATAAGCCGAATACCTAACCACTAAGCCACGTGCCTTCACCCCACCAGGATCAAAATTGCCCACTATTACAATTTTTATATAAGACAGTAGTGTTTAATTTAAGGGAGATTGGCTGCTATATCAAACAGGTCGAACCAGCGCGTGGAAGTTTTTTCGTTGTCACGCAAACTTTTAGATTATGGTATATGGCAAACACATACTAATATTTTGCTGCCAGACATAACACAAACAAACGTTAAAAAAACCCCAACAAAAACAAATGAATCTATAAAATGTAAAATGTAAAATTCGTTAATCAATGAACTAACTTGCCAGAATCACGTGATTTTGGTATTTGTTATTGCCTGCAGGTATTCTATATCTACTTAAATTTGTCTACGATATTTCGGGGTGAAATTCGACTATAATTACTCACGTACTTCACAATGGTAAATGACGAAAATCAATCCGGGACAATATAAAGTATTAGCATAATCGATTTGGACCGCCAACGCCATATTTACTTATACCCATGCACACATACACTCACATACACACACACGTACTCATGCACAAAACCATACATGTGCATATGCATATGTATGTGTAAATTTTATACATACACATGCATCTATTGGACTCTTGAATCATATACATGCTCGCACACATAGTGGACGGGCTTTTCCTCCATGTATGTATATATATATATATATATATATATATATATATAT
>NC_068999.1:49397513-49400013 GCF_001194135.2 Octopus bimaculoides
CTGTCTACCACATTCACTCAGTAGGCATTGTTCGGCCCGGGGATATAGTAGAAAGCAGTTGTCTAATGTAACACACAATGGGACTGAACTCGAAACCACGTGGTTGCCAAGTGGGCTTCTTAGCCATTCAGCCATGCCTATTTATTCAGTAAAATTATTGTTTTTTTTTTTTTTTACTTAAATTGAAATAAAATAACGTTGAGCATAGACTTTATTGCATTAAGACATTAAGATATTCAGATTATTTTTCATACTTCTTTTCCTTCAATCTGATATGTAAAAAAACAACTCAACGTTTTAATCCAGTCTCCGGTAGATTTACAGATTAAAAAGACATTTACATAAAGTGTCTTTCCGGAGTTTCAATGCATTAAGAATTCTACGCGCTTAATCTCACGAAGAGGAAGAAAAGAAAAAAGATGATGGAGAAGAAGAACAACAACAATAACAACAACACAAACAACAATATATATGTATATGTCTGTGGAGTGTATGTATATATGTAATTATGCATGTATTTGTACACAGACACACACATATATATCTATGTAGTACATGTGTACATATGTATATATGAATACACGATTATACACATCCAGACATAATATACAGACACTGACATATGTGTTTGAATATTTTGAATTAATATTGTATATTCTTAAAATTACTCCAAAACTATCTTTCAATTCTATCTAATAATATATTGATTTTTTTTTCTCATAAATGATATTCAATATATCAGATGTCAATATTGGGCCTGTATGCTATGCTGTATCGTTTACGTATTTTTTTTCAGCTGCACCAATACCGAAAAATCACAAGTCAAACATGATAGAATATATTTATTGGGTTGTCAGGAAAGTTCGTGCCGATTTTTAAAGGAAAGAAAAAGGTCAATAAATACTTGCCATTACATTTTTAATCAACCAAATATGAACCATTTTGTTGCACAATGCGTCTCCATCTTTCCTTTAACTTGAAAATACCCTCTTCCCAGAATTGAGGTGGTTTCATGGCAAATAAGTCGAAAGGTAACCTACTATAAATCGGCACGAACTTTCCGGACAACCCAATATTTTTTTACTATAAGCACAAAGCCCGAAATTTCGAGGGAGAGGATAAGTTGACTACGTCGGCCCCCAGTGTTTATCTGGTACTTATTTCATCCACTCCGAAAGGAAAAGTCAACCTCGGCGGAATTTGAACTCAGAACGTGGCGACGGGCGAAATACTGTTAAGTATTTCGCCCGGCGTGCTAACGGTTCCGCCAGCTCGACGCCTTAGAAAGATAGAATATAATTATGGTGAACAATAAGTAACTGTGACTAATCCTTCTTGTTTTCAAACATCACGCATTTAGAAATACATTACAGAATGTGTTACCCTTTGTCACGATTGCTGGGCGTGATTTAAGGAATATTTAGCTGATATCTTCTACAAGCGTGAAAGCGCGTAGCCTCGTTGGTTAGAGTGTTGCTCTAACGATTGCAAGACCGGGGTTTCGATTCCTAGAACGGCAGTGCATTGTGTTCTTGACCAAAACACTTATTTCACAATGCTCCAGTTCACTCGGCAGTAAATTTGTGAGCCTGCGATGGACTAGCGTCCCGTTCAGAATTTGTTCCCCTTCTCGAACAAATCTGTGAGTCTGTAAGAAAGAAATTGGATACCGGCAGGAATTGAAACCCAACACTGGCGATTATAAACACATCAATACACACAACTACTCTTCAATCTCAATACTCTTCTATTCCTCTCTGTCGTACTCAGATGTGGCACATCAAATAGACTCTGCTCATAACAACGGAGGCGTGCTTAAGGAAATATTTGTATTTTAATCGAAGAATTAGAAGTCATCTAATCCTAGCTACAAAAATATTAGTGTTTTTCGATTTGTACTACTACTACTACTACTACTACTACTACTACTACTACTACTGGTTCTTTGATTTTCTTTTCCTCTTCCTCCTCCTTCCCCCATCTTTTGATTTTTTGTTTGTTTTGCATCTTTGAAAAATAAATAATAATCTCCGAAGCAAAAATATTCATGGATTGAAATATTCTTTGATGTTGTTGTAGTTCCTATTGTTATTGATGATGATGGACGTGGTGGCGCCCACGATGATGATAATGACGAAGACGACGACGACAACGATGATGATGATGATGATGATGATGATGACGAAGGTAATATTAACAATGAAGACGATGATGATGAGGTTATTCGTGATGATAATGATGATGATGATGATGATGATTATGATGATGCTGGAGATAATTGCAATAGTAACGATGATGATGGTGATGATAATGATTATGATGATGTTGAAGATGATGGTAATAGTAACGATGAAGATGATTATGATGATGTTGATAATAATGACGTTCATGATGACGATGATGACGATGATGACGATGATGATGATGATGATGATGATGATAACGACGCGGATGAGGATCTGGATAATACATATGAAGATGCGGATGATAAAGATGAAGA
>NC_068999.1:49402400-49404077 GCF_001194135.2 Octopus bimaculoides
GTGAAATTTAATTTAATTTTAATTTTTATCCCTATTATTATTATTATTATTATTATTATTATTATTATTATTATTATTATTATTATTATTATTATATATAAATATATACATACACACACACATATATATATACACACATATATATATATATACACACATATATATGTATACATTTATACATACATATACATATACAGACACACACACACATATATATGTATATATATATATATATATATATACACACACACACATATATATTTATACACATGTACATATATCTATGTATACATACAATAATACATGCATTCATATATACATACATACATACAGAGAGACAAATATACATACATACATATGCTTACACGAAAACAAATATGAGTAGATAGAAAGAAATACAGACGCTTTGAAGTTGCTTATGTGTTCGGAGAGTCCTCTTCGCATACATACATATACTCGCAACACACACTGTAGAATCATATTGCAAATAAATCTCAATTTTCAATGGAATGAAACCAGAAATATCGAAATACCAAAATATGAAGAAGAAGGAAAAGGTTGAAGTTGAAGATATTTCTTAATATGAAACATTCTAATACGCATTGAAATGCTGTGTGTGTGTGTTTAAGATGAAGCAATACAGATTTATTATCGATGACATAAATAGATATTAAAGAAAAAGAGGAAAGCGAGCGAGCGAGAAAGAGTGAAAGAGAGAGAGAGAGAGAGAGGGGAGAAAATGAGAAGAGAGTGTATGGGAATGTATTTCTGTCGTCTGCAACTGTGTGTGGAAAAGCGACGAAAAAATCTCCATTCGATGGTCGTAATAATTAAACTATAAATCAACTAACAACGCATATATACGCAGAGTTCTAAAATTCTAAATCGAGACGTTCGAAAAATATATTATATGATGTAAAAATGAGAAAAGAAACATAATTCTCATGAGGTCATGAACAGTCTATAAATCTGCTTCGGTAAATGGTCTATTTACATAATAGAAACATTAAGTTGCTTTGCCATAGTCCCTGAAGAAAACACGAAGAGTAATTAGCACTCTGTTTGTTGGATATTACCTTCTGAAAAGAAAACAAACTACTAAAAATCTTGGTTTGAAAACTGAACTAAGAGTAATGTTCAGGATACACGATACGTGTTCTTTTGTTTTATGCATGATGTAGCCGCCATTTTATAAGTGTTTTTCAAACTCTTCTATTGTAAAAGATTGGATGTTTTTCAAGTTCATTCTGTCACGTTTAATTTTTGTTTTTTAATTTCAGTTTTCATTCGTAATTCATTTTAAACTTTTTTTTTCACATATTCATCATTAAACACATCTGCCTGGTTCTGGTTAAGAATTTAGTTGTTCCTAATTAAATTTCATTGTTCGGTAACTTGAGAATGTGTATGTGCATGTATGTATATACACATATACATATGTGTGTTGTTCTATATTTAAGAGATGAGGAATTATGTACATTATTTACATTATTTACAATTGACGGATATTTGTCCTCATTTTGTTTGTTCTTAACACAACGTTTCGGCTGATATACCCTCCAGCCTTCATCAGGTGTCTTGGGGAAATTTCGAACCTGGGTTCTCATTCCTAAGGTATTCTTCTTCTTCTTCTTCTTCTTCTTCTTCTTCTTCTTCTTCTTCTTCTTCTTCTTCTTC
>NC_068999.1:49404476-49405198 GCF_001194135.2 Octopus bimaculoides
TCTGCAGACTAGACTAGTTTCAGGGTGTTGCCCCTTGTCAATGCAGAGCAGCCAAGCTCCGGCCAGGCGGCGCTACTGACTGTCTGTTCGAAGGTTATTTATCTAATTTCAGTGGAATCTATCCACTGGTTTTCAGTATATATATAAATACTCATGTATTGTGTACATTAAATGTAGATTGAAACAAAAATAATATTTCTCAACTAGTTTCAATGAAGTTGCTTGTTTTAGATCTTTTTAAAGGTGTTTCGCCATCGTCTATTAACAAAATAACCTCTGTGACTGCGTTCAAAGAAAGATGATCATATAATTACTCACGTATTTACTGATCAATGATCATGTCAAGTACTATCAGCCGTATTGATTATTGGTAATTCAGAAGTCAAATCAAGGATGCTTTTATTTTGATATCAATGTGATTTCTATTGCAGATCAAATTTACACTCTCTACAACCGACAATATATAGTTATGTATGTATATATGTATGTATGTATGTATGTATGTATGTATGTATGTATGTATGTATGTATGTATCTCTCTCCTTTTCTCTCCCTCTCTCACTCTGTATATATGTATATCCATGTTCTTTAGTCTGATTTAACCATGAGAGGGAAGGGCATACCAGAACATCCCATATATATATATATATATATATATATATATATATGTGTGTGTGTATGTATGTATATATATGTATGTATATATATATATATATACATAT
>NC_068999.1:49405208-49406524 GCF_001194135.2 Octopus bimaculoides
ACGTGTATGTGTGTCTGTCTGTCTATCTATCTATCTATCTATCTATCTATCTATCTATCTATCTATCTATCTATCTATCTATCTATCTATCTATCTGTTCATGTGTCTCGGTCACTCACACTCAAAGGAAACAAAATAACTGGTCTTTTGAACCCTAGGACTTGGGAAAAATTAAAAAAAAACATGAAATACGATCATTTACTGTTAGCTTTCAACATGGAACGCATTTCTGTGTCTATAAACTCAATGCTTTAAATCCCTAAATATGCTAATTTGCCACACCTATATTGTTTACAAAGTTTTATTTATATTTAGCGATTCTTTCATCCTTAATTCGGCTAGTATTGTGAAATCTAACCTTTTCTAAGGAGGTGTAATAATGCCTAAACATGCCCGAAATTATCTCCCATAATCATCGAAATGATAACAATAATGTATGTCATTGAGATTACGTTAGCCTCTTCTCACCGCTTTAATATTTCTTCTGGCAAGTTGAGATTTGATGTTCTGGGTTGAATATGCCTAACGCTAGTTAATTTTGTAGAGCCATTCTAGCAATGAATATCTAACATTAATTAAGCATTGTAAGATGAACTACAATAGTTTCGTAGTTATCTAAGAAACTACTTACGTGGTACATAAATCTGTGAAGCCGAGACACACGAAATACGAAGTGAGAATATCACTATAAATATGATGAATTATAGAACATTTTAGAATGACAGCTGTACTGATAAAAATAATGTATTAAATACGAGTGGATGGAAGATGCTGGATACAAACGAAGCTGTGAATTGGTAGAGGTTGATTCGTTCGTCAGGAGTAGGCCAAGTAAGATATCTGATCTAAGAAATTAATGATTAAGATAGAGTAGTTAGATCAGATAAATATATTTAAAGGTCTGATAGATGATAGAAAAGCATAGAATATCTAAGATGATAACAATTTGATCGCTGGTTGCCCTTTAAATAACTCAACAAGATTATATGTATAATTACAATTACTACGAAACCGGCAATTATTTCATTTTGAATGTGCTCTCTTTCAAGGCTATCTTCATTAATGGTTCGAAATAAATTCCTTACGTTGTATAACAGAAAAACGTTGGGGAGGGCTCCTTAGTAAGTATAGCAACAAATCTGATAAATATGTTTTATGTATGGAATTAAGGCTGCAGAAGAGTGCGGGTTTGATTTGTTTGATTAAAGGCAGTGCTCCAGCATGGCCGCAGTCAAATGACTGAAACAAGTAAAAGGACAAAAGAAAGGAAACACACACGCGCGCACACACACACACACACACACACACACACACAC
>NC_068999.1:49406534-49407347 GCF_001194135.2 Octopus bimaculoides
TATATATATATATATATATATATATATATATATATATATATATATATATGTGTGTGTGTGTATATATATAAGCATAATAAAGGTGACTAGATGCAATAAGAAGCCAAAAAGGAAGGATTCAATTCTCACTAATGGTGACTGAGGATGCATCGTAGCAGCTACATTGCTAGAAATAAGATTCAAAGACCCTGATAGTCACAGACATAGCAGAAGTCTATGTACTGACAGCCAGTTAACCACCCCACAGCCGATATATATATATATATATATATAGAGAGAGAGAGAGAGAGACATATATAAAAGACAGTATTGGTTTCGTGCCCAGTCACGCAAACAAATCCATAATACAGACTGTTGTTATCGTATAAATATTTCCCAGCATTTCTCTTTTTTATGACTCTGTTGTCTCGTTATCGTTCTGTATTGTTGTATGTAAGACATTTCACAGTTATTTGATAGCTGCACGAAGACACGGGAAGGCAGTTATATGTAATGTATGAGATTATATGGCTATGTGTGAGGTTGTGTGTGTGTGCGCGTGTTTGCGTGCATGTATGGAATACCGTTGAGACATCTATCACATAACCTCTGTGTGTATTCTTACATGAATCTCTCTCTCTCTCTCTCTCTCTCTCTCTCTCTCTCTCTCTCTCTCTCTCTCTATGTAAATATGTGTTTCGGTCCATGTGTGTGTGCATGAGTATGCGAGCGTGTTTGTTTGTATGTTTGCAAGATATGTGTATACGTATAGATGCATCCTTGAATGTATGCATATATATATATATATATATATTAATATCTCTATGTATGTAT
>NC_068999.1:49407926-49409776 GCF_001194135.2 Octopus bimaculoides
ATATATATGAGCAGGTTTCGAATTACATATATATATATATATATATAATTCACCTTTGGAAACATGGGTGTGTCCCTCCTTGCTAACGATCAGCCATTTTGACAAAATTGCTGATCGTTAGCAAGGAGGGACACACATATAAGAAAGAAGAAAGCAAAGGACCACTGATGAGATCACAGAAGTGTGACGAAAGAACTCTGGCCAAAATAGGATTAATGTAATGTAATGTAATATAAAGCTGAAGCAAATTAACACCAAATATACAGTGCGTGTGTTTTTATTGGCTAAACTGGCAACATGACCATCCCCAAATACAACAATAATATTTACTATTTCTGTCATTTGACTTGCGCTATAAATAAGAGGTTTCAGACACAATGTTATGGAATGTGCAATCGTCTGACGACCTCGTGCCACCACGATATCACACGGTAACAAGAGAATATGATGAAATTAGAGATTTTATTATAATAAAACGTCGGTTTTTTTTCGGTTTTGTTAATTTTACTTTCGAAATAGTGTCACCGATTTAGAAAATCGGTAAGTTTCTTTTTAGACTACTTAGAGTTATATGAAAGTAGATTTAATTAATCGTCATTTTCTTTTCTCTTACTCCCCCCCACCACAAAAATACAAAACAAAACACTCTTAACAATAAGGTAAAGAAAAAAGAAAGTAAAGAAGATACATACATATATATATATTTGAATATATATATACATATACACACACATACATACACACACAGAAATAGACTTGCAATTTGGTCAGACGTCGATTTCGTTAACTTTGAACAGCGCAAAAGATCATTGGAGGGAGGTAATTCTGACAACTTCCCGTTTGGATAATAACCTGCTTCACATTCAAAGCTGGCTTACTTAACCTAAAAATAAAACGCGCCAATCACTTGATTCTGAAGAGGTTCTCAGTTTTCTTGTAGCCACTTCAATTTGATCAGTTCTAGCCATAAATAGCTTCGAAAATATCGTTTTTTCTTATTTTAGTATTTATATTGTTGTAGTAGTAGTGGTAGCAGTTGTTGTTGTTATTATTATTATTATTATTATTATTATTATTATTATTATTATTATTATTATTATTATTATTATTATTATCATTATTATTATAATTATTATTATTATTTTATATAATGTTATTTTGTTGCTTTGAAGGTTTTTAGATGACTGAAATGGCAATTATTGATTTTTCGTTCCTTTTTTTTCTTCCTTTTCTTTTAGCTCTTTGAATCAAAATGGATTATCGAAGTATTGGCAATTCCAATTGATTACATCTCTTAAAGAGGTTAGCTTAATGAAACAAACGATGGAAACTGAAGAATTCTACAACGCTACTAATACTGTGTTGTCAGAAAATTGCGTTCGTTTTCTTTCAACTTGGTACACCATCGTCATATGTCTGAAAAAAAGAAAAGGTTAAATTTATTCAGATTTCAAAACCGATAAGCAAATGTTGTAGAGGGAAAATAGAGATATAGGAAACCATAAAACACCACGATAAATATATTTTTCGTATTACTGCAAATAACACTGGAATCATACTGAAATAAGTTGAAAACAACGAACGAACTTTTCTGACAATCAAATGCAATATCTACATCAACACTGGCGTGGTTGTGAGGTAAGAAGTTTGCTTCCCAATCACATGATTTTGGGTTCAGTCCTACCATGTGGTGTCTTGGGCAAGTGACTTCTGTTATAGCCTCGGGCCCACCAAAGCCTTGTGAGGAGATTTGGTACACGGAAACAGAAAGAAGTTCGTCGTATATCTATGTATGTATGTATGTATGTATGTATGTATGTATGTATGTATGTATGTATGTATGTATATAT
>NC_068999.1:49410297-49412335 GCF_001194135.2 Octopus bimaculoides
ACACACACACACACACACACACACACACACACTCACATATACATACATGTTTATATACATATATTGCATCTGCGTTCGTTTGTACCACAAATACATTCTGAACCAAGTTAAAGTTATTGTTTAAATAGTGATTTATATTCTCTATTATTTATATCTAATCGTTTTCTGAATCTATTCTGTATCAATCTATCCCGCAGAAGGTTTTGCATATAAAATTTGAATTAAAATTCATTATTCTTTTCGAGTGAATAAACACGTGAATTACTGGAGAGCGGAAGCAATATTTTCTATTGAGTTGTGAGAGTTTTGTTTCTTTTTTTATGAAATTTAAATGTTATAAATCATAGGTTAGTATAGAAGGAAGAAGCAGACAAACAAAACACACACCTTATGTAATGCACTGAACAAAAGATTAAAGAGAATAATATGCACAGTAGATTATCCACGGTAGAATATGCACGGTATATATATACATGTTTTCTTTCTCTTTCATCTTTCGAGTTTAGCAAGCTGAATTCATTCAAATAATGTTTGTCATTCGAAAAATCCATCTATTTTACTGGGAAAGCTTTAAGACAGGCCGACAATATGGCTGATGAAAAATATCTCAGCCGAGCGTTCTGCATACTAAATACAAATATTGTAGTAGTAGGTGGCTGCACATTCTCCTATATGTGATATAATGAGTTGAAAAACTTCGATTAATGGAGATTATTTATGCATTTCCTATATAAAAAATTCCTGCCAGAGACTATAAAACCTTAAAAAAAAAAACAAGGGAGATAACCCCAATGAGACCGATCAATTGAATTTTTTTTCGAAAATATACAATGAAGATGGCAGTTAGGAGCGGATCTAGGTTTTAAGGTCAACTGAGGAAAGCAACTGGTCATGTTTCCGTTATTTTACAACCCTTCGGTTAATCATGTTCTACTCAAATTGCAAGAATAATGGAGATACGTCTATTTCTGTCTCCTTTTGTCTTTCTTCTCTTCCTCTCCCTTTCGCCTTCCTCTCCCTTTCACCTTCCTCTCACTCTCTCTCCTTCTCTCTCTAACACTTACCTCTGTGTTGCTATCTCTCTCTCTCTCGTTTGCTTTCCTCTCTCCATCTTTCACTCTCCGTTGCTCTCTGTTTCTCTCTTTCCTCTACCACTTTTCTTCTTCGTCCCACTGCCACGTGACCCGTGGTCATCCTAGCCTTTCTTCCTTATTTCCTTTTTACGCCTGACCGTCAAGGTGATCAGTCGCGTTTCTCTTGTCTCCCACTTTCAACACGGTTTGTTGTCTCACCGCTGTTATCTTCGTTCCCAGTACTCACAATAAGGCAGCGGGCTGGCAGAAACGGTTAGCACGCCGCGCGAAATGCTTAGCGGTATTTCGTCTACCGCTACGTTGCCTTTTATCCTGTCAGGTTCGATTGAATAAGTACGCATTGGGGTCGATGTTATCGACTATCGCCTCCCCCAAATTTCAGGTGTTGTGCCTACAGTAGAAATGATTATTAGTCGTCACATCAACAACAGCAACAATAATGAAACAATGAACACGTAAGCACATCGTTCATTTTCATATTTTGCTATTGTCATTCATTTCTAGAATCTTGTTTTACACTGTTGTCTTTTCTCTCCGATAAATTCTTGAACCATTGCCATTATATTATCGAATCAGATATAAAGGTTATTTTCCTAAACTATATACAGAGACCAAAAACATTCGGACAATTGGTGAATATCGAACGGTTACGCTATTTTGATTGGCTGAAAAATATTTTGTAGCACTGTTTTGCCTGGTCTCTTTTACGTGTGTGTGTGTGTGTGTGTGTGTGTGTGTGTGTTTCCTTAGGCATTTTGTAGGCAAGAAAAACAAAAAAAAAGATTAAAAAACCCAACAAAACAAATACAACAGCAGCGACAACAACAAGAACAAGAACAAACAAAATACTCTACTTGTGAACCGTGATACTCAGCATACAACACTTTTATAGTATTGTAGAGAATTTTCGTTATATATAAATATAAATATATATATTATATATT
>NC_068999.1:49413030-49415530 GCF_001194135.2 Octopus bimaculoides
ATATATAAATATATTTATATACATGTATGTATGCACCTTTCTTTCTATCTATCTATCTATCTATCTATCTATCTATCTATCTATCTATCTATCTATCTATCTATCTACCGTTCCTAATCATTGATTATTGCTATCGAAATTAAGACAGTTAATAACTTACAACTTCCAGTTTCCCTGGAGCGAAGTAGCCATTACATGATTGATTTATCAGTTTGTGGAAATAAGTGAGTAATATCTACATCAATTATCAGCTGGCTTTGTTGAACTTTCTACGTTAACGCTCTTCAGCAACAAATTGCTATTTGCGCCTCAGAAAGTAAAATTTATAATAACAGACAGGGAAAGACCTTTGACTAGCGTCTAAGGAGTACGGATTTCGAACGTAGCGTAGGCCTTTCTTCGAAACATATCTGGAAAGATCGGTGACTAATGGGGTGAAATGTGTCATTTTATAGAGCAAAACTATGATTTACGAGATTATGTGGTATTATTTCATGAAATGGGAATTAAGTATTTTTCTGTGGCTCAAGGTACAGCATCACAGAGATAACCGGGGAGTGTTAGCAATCTCCCACCCCGACCCTTGGAACGGGAAAGGCACCTGGATGATGCGTGAGGTGTTTTAATTTAATGCAAAGACAACGGGGTATAAGGAATGGATGATAGAGAAGCAAGAAAACAGACCAAGGGAGATGGAGAGATATTTTAATTTGCATGGAACTGAGCCAAATTTTATTAACTTTTATCTGTAAATCCTACCAAATGTGTTAAGTGGCACTTTTGGTTGTTCACACACACACATACACACACATATTCATATGCATGTAAGTATTATACATACATACATATATATATATATATACATACATATATATATACATATATATATATACTTATATACACATATGTACGTACATGCATACACAGGAACACATATGTTTCTATAATTTTGTGGTCGTAAATGCACTAAACAACACTTGCTGTAGAGTCAAAATGACATTATCAAGGATTATCAATGGTGAATATTTATTTCGAAATTTCACTTCTCTTTCTCTCTCTTTCTGTGTATGTTCGTATACATACATATACATATACATATACATATACATATATATATATATATATATATATAGAGAGAGAGAGAGAGAGAGAGAGAGAGAGAGAGAGATAGAGAGAGAGAGAGATAGAGAGAGAGAGAAAGAGAGATACATACATATATACATATATACGTACATATATACATATATACATGTATATATTCCTTATACCCCGTTGTTTATATACGTATGTATATCTATATCTATATATTGGAATATGTAGATATGAGAAATTAAATTACAAAACCATATCTGGCAATTTTGTGCAACCAGCGTTCTCTGGATGACTGCATTTAGAAACTAACTGAAAGGGTTTACCTCACTCACCGGCCAATGATAGATCTGATACCACACTTCTCTAATTAGAAAGCAATCGCACCCACTTTATCTGACATATTGACAATTTTTATACAAAAGAAAAAAATATTCAATTCCACCCACTACTAAAACATCCATCAACTTAGATATTTTCCAATAAAGTAATTAGTGACAACGGACACTATACCAGCTACTTCCAAAAGCGGCAGCAGTCTCTATTGTTCTATTACTCCTTGAAGGCGGACTTTCGAGCGAAGGGATGGATTTTAAAGCAGCCTTCGATCATGCCAATATAAGATTAATTTCTTTCCAAGTTACTCGCCCGAGATTTGATTTAACCTTCGCTTCGTAGATAATTGCTTTCATTAATCACATTTCATTTAGGAGCCAAGACTCTCAATTTATACATTATCATGTTACCCACATTTTTCGATTTTCATACACATGTCATTGACTTTAATGTTGTTTGAATTAAACAATGAACGACCGGGAAGTGTTTTATAAGTAGATTTAATAGATTTTTACCTCTGTTTCGATACGCACAAGACTTTCATTAGACTTTCCACATGACTGATTTCTTGCAATCTCCAGGTCCTATGTTACGCAGAGGGAAGCCAACAATGCCTACAATGGTTGGAACTGCTTTGTAAAAGCTGAAAACCCAGAACGGTCTGCAAAGTATTTTGTCCATAGTTTACCGATTCTTTAAATCTTCGATCCTTTAAATAGAAATAACGTTTTGTTTTTAGCATTAATGTAATGCAACATACTTTGGGAGAAAGTGGAACCGATTAAATCGATTCCAATACTTAACTAGTATTTTACTCTATTGATCCTTAGAAGGATGAAAGGCAAAACTGTGTTCGGCATATTTGAGACAAGAAAGTAAAGGAACCGTAATTAAATACCACAAAACTTTTTGTGCGACGCTCTAACGATTTCTGCCAATCCACAGTCTTACTATGGAGAGAATTGTGAACATCAAACGTTGTAGAATGAAGAAAGAATGGAATAACAAATTGATAACACGATAAAGAATCGAACAAGCAAGTATTAATACATATAGAAGCAGACAGATAGACGTG
>NC_068999.1:49416995-49420234 GCF_001194135.2 Octopus bimaculoides
ACACAGAAGGTAAAGGCAGACGAAATACTGCTAAGCATTTCGCCCGACGTGCTAACCACTCTGCCAGCTGGCCGACTTATTGTTCAAAGAATATTCTTTTCTACTCTAGGCACAAGGCCCGAAATTTTGGGGGAGGGGGCCAATCGATTAGATCGACCTCAGTACGTAACTGGTACTTAATTTATCGACTCCTAAAGGCTGAAAGGTAAAGTCGACCTCGGCAGAATTGGAACTCAGAACGTAAAGACAGACGAAATACCGCTAAGCATTTCGCCCGACGTGCTAACGATTCTGCCAGTTCGCCGCCTTGCATAAATTAATATGAAAGCTGATAAGTGGGGAAAGAGATGTAGTGGGGGTGAATAGGCGATTTAATAATATATTTGAATTAAAAACGAAAATGTGAGATATTAATCTATTCTCCAAGATATCAGTTGCAGTTTAGTTGTCTAGGATTGTCTAATCGAGTAAATTTTGATTAGTTTCAAGTTTATAGTATTGTAGTGTACAAAATAAGAAAGTTTATATAATGAAAGAAGCGAATGAGAGAGTATAGCAAATCGTGAATAGGAATGCATACGTACGCATATACATGCATACATACAAATATACATACAGTCATACACACAAACATACATATATGCATACAAACGTACATATATATACGAGCATACATGCATGCATGCATTCAATAGGAACATACATACGAACATACATACATGCGTAATACATACATTCATACGAACATACATACATGCATACATATATACATACAAATATTTATATACATATATATATATATATATATATATATATATATATATACATATATATATATGTGTGTGTGTATGTATCATTAAAATATCGAGTTGATTTAAAGAAAGTTGTAATATCGTTATGTATATTACCGAGTACAATCGAATTATATGGCAGGGCAATCTAATCGTGAGTGTGTTGGTTAAGAAGATAGCTTCTCTAACTCAGTGGATATTGGATTTAAAATTCAATAATGGGTACGTTTTGGTGCAAGTTTCGAATGAACGAACAAAGACAAGATGTGCCACTCGTGGAATTAATGATGTTATACAAAAGTATAGAGAAAGTAAAACAGAGTATGATTTATACTACAGTGAAGCCTTTGTCTGTCTGTACGTCCGTTTCTGTGTGTGTGTATATATATATATATATATATATATATATATATTTGTGTGAGTGTGTGTATGTTTGCCTGCATGAGCGTGTTTGTGTGTGTGTATAGATACATACATATATGTATATATATGAAAGTATATATATGTATTTATGCTTAAATATATATGCATGTGTGTATATGCATATATCTATGTATGTGCGTGTGTGTGTGTGTGTCTGCGTGTCTGTGTGTGTATAATTATATATATGTATGTATGTGTGTTTGTGTGTTTGTGTATAGTAGTGTATGGGCTTTTAGTGTAAAAGAGAAAAGTTGAAGAATAATTCTATGTATACAAGAATGCTGTACAATATTATATAGGTTATTTACAGCAAAGAATATGAGTAGTCAAGCAGAAAGCATAAAATTTTTGAATTGAAAATTGGCTGTCTTTTTTCTACCATAGCTAAACAAATGAGATATAATAGGCCCTACAATTTGTCTGCTAGTTCTTTGGCATCCTTTAGACTTTTCATCAAACATTCCCAGTACTTTTTATCATTGTTTAGTAATTTCATATTCCTAAATAATTTTTCTTTGATTTTTTTCTTTCACAGAACCTTTTGCCCTCACTCTTGCTATCTTAGTTACAACTATTCTTCTATGGCAAAACATTTCATACTCATAGACTTGCCTACACTTCTGTCAAAACCTCCACATTCCTCTTGCATTCCTATTTTCCTCACCAAACATTTTTTTCATTACTTCTTCACCATCCTTTGTTCAACACCTTGGAATACTCCACCAAAACTCTCCTGCCGTTTTTTTAGCGTACTTAATTCTTAAATAGTTATTGCGCAAATTTTCCATTTGAACAAATATATACATGTTAACTAATATAGACGAGAGAAACAAACAGGTACTACTAAAAAATATCCTTTCAAAAACAAAAATACCCGACAAATCATTATATCATGCCATAGCTAAGGCAAAAGAAATCTCAATGGCCGTCTTACGGAGAAACCTTTCATAATGATGGCGAAGAGGGGTAGTCGACAAGATGTACCACGTGTGCTATGTAATTGATGTTGCATGCCACTTAGACCCACGAATAGTCAAGAAGGCGAAAACAATAGATAAATACAACCCTTTCAAGTACGAAATTGCCCGGCTATGGGAAATGAAGATGGTGAAGATAGTGCGAATTATTGTTGGGTCCTTGCGGACAGTATTAGAAGGCATCAAGAGGAATATCAAAGAAAATTGGAATAGGGTCCTCAGTAGAACTGTTACAAAAGTCTTGCCTCCTTGGCATGGCCAGAATAATCAGGAAAGTATTAGATGACTGAAGAGAACGGATAGCATGGTACTGTAGGCTGTAGGTAGCAAGTACGCTACGCATGGAAGACACCAGGAGTACCAACAAAAACTGTGATTAAAAGAAATAATAACAACAACAACAACAACAACAACAACAACAACAACAACAACAACAACAACAACAACAACAATAATAATAATGATAATGATAATAATAATAATAATAATAATAATAATAATAATAATAATAATAATAATAATAATATTAATAATCTGTTTAGTGAGCTGCAATGACTGCGATGGCTGTGTTGTAGAAATAACAACATTAACATTTTCTACTCGCCATCATCTACTTATTACGCATATTCTACACAGAAAAGTCATTTATATTCACAAATGCGAAACACTTGATGTCTTTCTAATACTTCAAGAAATAACAAATGTTTATCAAGAATTGTCATATTTATAGAACTTAAAATGGAATCTTTTCATAAGAATTCTATATTTACCAACAAAGAACGATTAAATAGCATTTGATTGTTCTTGACTGGAGAGAAATAGAATTTAGCAGAAAAAAATACATTGGGACACAGGAAAATTTTAAAAACTTTGTATTTTACAATATAACAGGCCGTTTAATAAATGTCAGTACATGATGCTTAATATAGTACAGAGAGATAACAGATTGTTATACACAAAGATTGTTATACACAAAGATTGTTATACACAAAGATTGTTATACACAAAGATTGTTATACACAAAGATTGTTATACACAAAGATTGTTA
>NC_068999.1:49420479-49422754 GCF_001194135.2 Octopus bimaculoides
TATATATATATATATATATATATATATATATATATATATGTGTGTGTGTGTGTGTGTGTGTTTGTATCTGTATATGTGTATCGATATCAATTTACCTATCCATCTATAGAAGTAGGGGTGTTTGTTGCTGTGTACATGTGTATGTGCGATTATATATATATATACGTACATATATCATCATATTTACATTATGTACGTTTATGTATGTATACACACCAAAACACACACACACGCACACATACATAAATATGTTTGTCTTATTGAGTATGTAGGTGTTTGTGGTGTTGTATATATTCATTTAAACCACACGATTATAGCCATAAATAACATAATAATATAGTAGAAAAAGTATTTGAAAGACAAGTGCCTTGAGAAATACAAGATTAATTATCTATTGATTTCTTTTGTTCCAGATAAATAATCTAAAAGCTATCTATACTAGAACTCCCTTGCAACATAAAAAAAAAATACTCTCATATAACATTAAGATATACAATATCTATATTTAAACTTTGTACAAATATAGAATAGTTGTATGACCAAGCATCGCAAATATCATTTAAAATGTACTGCCATTTTGATTTCGATCTTTTCATAATGTTGCCATTCTCTGTATACTTACGCAGAGGACAATAAGAGAAAGAAAGAAAGATAGATAGATAGAGAGAAAGAGAGAGAGGAAGAGAGAGAGAGAGAGAAAGAGAGAGAGAGAGAGAGAGAGAGAAAGAGAAAGAGAGAGACAGAGAGAGACAGAGAGGAGAGGGTGGTGAGAAGCAGTTAAGCACAATAGGGATTATGTTTAGTGAGCTTATATCGCTGTCGGGTTTGCATTACAGAGAAAACAAATTAGGATTCTGAATATATGTATATTAATTTAAAGCAAGGTAATAATATAAATGCCAACCCACCATATATCTATCTTTATAAGCAATGGATCAGCAAGAGAAATACGGCATGACCATTTGACCTGACTGAAATGGCTGCCTGATCTACCACAAGCTGTCCATATACGAGGTAGTATCAAAATGTTTGCAGACTATTTCTGTAGCGTGTCAATGGATGACGTCACACGGTTGCGAGTGGCACTGTGCCGAGTGACATCGCGGTGTTTACTTCGCAAGTTGTGAAATTTGTGTTTTTGTGATCACGTGTGTGCTGTAGTCTATGATTTTGTCGTGGACAGGAACAAAGAGCCAACGTGAAAAATGATGGGACAAAGAGCCAACGTGAATTGTTGATGGGACAAAGAGCCAACGTGAAAAATGATGGGAACTTGAACACAGAAATACATCTGCGAATTCAAAGGGCAGCGCAAGCATTTAGTGATTTTGGCTGTATTTTACTAACGATTAGAGTCAAAGGCAAATTTGACACTGGTCGGATATGAACTCAGGGGCTCAGAAGGCTGGAACGAATACCGAAAGACCTGACAAGTTTTTTCCGCCACTCTAATGACTTCGCCAATACGACGTCTTTGACGGAGACCTTACCATATTTATAAATTCGTTTCAAATTTTGGTACGAAGCCAGTAAATTCAAGGGAGGGGAATAATCGATTGTATCTAACCAAGTGTTCAACAGGTACTTATTTTATCGACCCAGAAAGGCAAAAATCGATCTCAGCAGAATTTGAACCCACACCATAAAGAGACGGACGAAATGCTATTAAGTATTTTGTTCGACGTGATAAGGATTCTGCTTCTTAGTTGCTTTACAGTATTTGTATACTGGTTTCAAATTTTGGCACAACGCCAGCAATTTCGGGAGAGGGGTAAGCCGATTGCGTCAACTCCAGCACTCAACTGGAAAAGCAAAGTCGACCTCGGCAGGATTCGAATCCACAGCGTAAAGAGACGGACGAAATGTCACTAAGTATTTTGTCCGACGTGATAACGATTCTGCTTGCTCGCTGCCGTACCATATTTATCTAAATGAACGCTACCGAAAGTTTCCCCCGGGATGTTTTCCCTCTGACCATTGCGTTGATAGTTCTTACTGGCAAACACTCTTGAGAGTTCCACCAGCTGCAGTCTCTCTCTTTTTAATAATGTTACAACGAATACAAGACTCCAGCTGTTCAGTTAACTGTGTTAAGAAGTTCAGCTGGAAAAATTGGAATGGTGTGGAACGTTGTTTATATTTGTTTAATGTATGATGTTATGTTCGTTTGCAAGAAAAACCGGAGAAACGGAGGGGTGTTTTGCTTTGGATCTTCACCCATAGAGACATAATATAACTTATATATATATGTGTATATATATATATATATATATAT
>NC_068999.1:49422976-49423666 GCF_001194135.2 Octopus bimaculoides
ATATATATATATATATATATATATATATATATATATATATACGTGCGTGTGTGTATGTGATGAAATTTAGGTATGTACAATACATTCGTACACACACGTGTGCATTCTTGCATTCTCACCTACATAGATAACCACATACACATACAGAAATATATATACATATATGATATATTACACTGAGTCTTGCCCTATACCATTGCTTTGTTGATTTGAGCAATGCATTCGATGCTGTTAATCGAAATGCTCTGAGGCTTATTCTAAGGAAAATAGGTTGCCCAGAAAAATTTGTAAACATGATCAGAGCTTTGCATCAAGATATGAAGGCTAGAATTAAATTTTGGTGGTAGGCTTTCTGAATCTTTTGCTGTGGAAAATGGAGTAAAGTAAGGAGATAATAATGAAAATGATAGTAATGATGGCGACTATGATGATGATGATGATGACGATGAAGTCGATGATGACGGCGGCGGTTTTGGTGATGATGAAGATGGTAGTGTTAGTGGTGCTGGTGATGGTGGTGATGACGACGACGACAATGACAGGGATGATGATGATCATTATGATGATGATGATGATGATGATGATGATGATGATGATGAGGTTGATGACTACGACGGCGACGATTATGCCGCTGCCGCTGCAACTGATAGTGGTTTTGGTTACGAAACTGTTGGTTGTATTGGCGACTAC
>NC_068999.1:49425575-49426480 GCF_001194135.2 Octopus bimaculoides
CGTCGTCTTTGTCATCGTCATCATCATCGTCACCACCACCACCACCACCACCACTACCACCGCCACCACCAAAAATAACAAAGACAACAACAACAACAACATGGATGCTTCTACTACAATCTATTTTCGTATTCAAGCTCCTTCCCTTTGCATCATACCCCCCACCTACACCCCCCTCTTCCCCATCACCACTAACACGTTCTTCTCTTTTTCTTTATTCTGTTTTACTACCCAGGAGCAAGACAGCTGTCATTGCCGTTTATACAACAGTCCTCCACCCCACTCACCTACCCTATGGTACCTACCATTTCTTTTCAAACTGCTATTCCCTCCTTCACCCTTACCCCCACCAATAAAGTCACACCGCCAGGATTACCAGCAGCAGCACCACCACCACCTCTATCACCACATCTCCTACCATCCCCAAAGCTGTCATAGCTACGAACACCACCACCACCACCACCACCGACGCAATTTCGAACCATCATGGGGGCTTCTAGAAATAGTAACCTGATGTCCCTCAAATTACATACCGGGATCTTAAGAGCAAAAAAAAGACCATTGGATAATGCGGTTCCGGGTCGCATATGTATAAGGAATCGCATGAGATGGTCACAGCTGGAAAGCTTTCCATTGTAGGTTTGCTTGTCTGTCCAAGAATCACCCTTGCTTGTCCAGTATCATCATCATCATCGTCACCTATCGACAACGACGACGACGACCACTACCACCACCGCCGCCGCCGCCACTACCGACATCACCAGAATTACCGACGCGACCACAGCCACCATCACCACTACCAACACCACCACCACCGCCACCTTCTTTGGCACCACTACCCTCCCCGCCCCGACCATCTTCGCTACCACCGTCACCAATACTATCATCATCATTCTCATCTCACC
>NC_068999.1:49427139-49430993 GCF_001194135.2 Octopus bimaculoides
CACACACACACACACACGCACATACACACACACTCACTCATAGGCGGGCGCGCATAGATAGATATAACGATCACTTTCACAAACTAGAGTACTTATATATATATATAGAGAGAGAGAGAGCTAGCCGAAATTGCAAAGATAGTCTGGAACTCGACTGAGGAAAGAAAAATCCGAATGACCCGTCTTATTTTCTTTGCATCGTCTGTCTGAATGTTTTGTTGTCTCTTTTTTGTATCACTTTTGCGTTCTTGTCCTATTTGGGGTTCAGTAGATTGTTGTCTTCGAGGAACTGAGTTATTCGCGATGTCACCACCATCTCAAATACTTTAATGATACGAGAGGTGAGTGGAATCGGACGGTAGTTCGCTGCAAGAGATTTGTTTCCCTTTTTGAAGACTGGAACGACAGACTGGGGAAAGAAAATAATCAGGAATGTAGCCTGCATCAAGTGAGTTTTTCCAGAGCTCAGCTAGAGGGGGTGCAATTTGATGTCGATACATCTTCAGGACAATGGCCGGGAACTTATCGGGACCTACTGCCGAGTTGTGCTTGACCAAAGCCTTGTGAGTGGATTTGGTAGGCGGAAACTGAAAGAAGCCCGTCGTATATATATATATATATATATATATACACATATATAAATAATACAAATGATATATGAGCATATGAATGTATACATACATATATGTACATACCTACATCTACATGTATATATAGATGCATATCCGGGTACAGGACGTCAAAAACGTGGACAAAAAAGGAACGGGAACATAAACAAAGCACAAAACACGAACTTTTTTTTACAGACAACAGAATGAACACAGAAAAACAGACAAGCCACTTAGGGAACTTTTCCTTCATCAGCTGGTGAGTTTACGTCCCCGTAACCTTGCGGTTCGGCAAAAGATACCGATAGAATAAGTACTAGGCTTACAAAAAATAAATCCTGGAGGTCGATTTGATCGATTAAAGGCGGTGCCCCCGCATGGTCGCAGAAAGAATATACTATATATATATATATATATATATGTATATATTCGTTCAATTAAAAACTTTATAACTTTCCAGACGGTGCCCCAGCTCGGCCTCATTCTAATAACTGAAACAAGTAAAAAAAGAAAAGAACAAAAAAGAAATAAATGATAAATGATAAAAGACACAGGCTTTCAGAATTCTCTTATTTTCTATGAACGAAATGTCGTATCTCGAGGTATTTGGTACGTTGTTCTTAAGTAGGGAGACATTGACACTGAAGATAAAACTTGGCACAAGTAACAACTCGCTCACACATAGACAGAACACAAACACTCGCACACTCAAAGCCACACGTACGTATACACACATGCAAATGTGTATGAACAAGCGCGCGCACACCTCCCCTTACATGCTAAAGAATGCCAGCTGATAAATTTGTATATGCAGACATTTGGCAGAAATTCACACAGCGATTCATACCGCTTCATGTTTTTGCCTCTTTTCCCCCAAATTTCCTCATTTGAATAATTTGCAATCGCTTTCACAATTTACTTGTTTTACGATCTGGAACCGACATTCTATTGGCACTTTGTGATAACGTAGATATATTAGGCGAGGGCCGTGCTCTATATTTGTAAAACAAGGCATGTTTTAGATGGAAACGACTCTGATAAATATTTGACATGCATTTTGCTCGCACAGTATTTGGAAAAAATGAAGTCGAAGTCAGCGACACGAAACTATAAAAGTATACGAACAGAATATAATACTCGAAAAATCTTTGAGTTTAATTGTTTATGTAACTCTGTTATATAATTCTGCTATAAATGGAACTTTCTGTTATGCATAAAATTCTCTACTGTACAAAGTGTTTGGGCTAAATTTGAAGAATTTTTATGTCTCCTTTTTTTTTCAGGAATAGCTTAATGTATTGGTGAACAGTAAACGATGCTGGAGAATATGAAGATTAAAGTTGTAGTTGAGAAAAAGCTAGCTCACATGGAGGACTGGAAGCTGTCTGAATATTGGAAAAGAGTTGTTTGTATCTCTGGCGGGTATCAAAATGCCAACATCATGACTGCTGCTCAATGCTCTGTATATATATATATATATATATATATACAACGGGCTTCTTTCGATTTCCGTTTACCAAATTCACTCACTAGGCTTTGGTCGGTCCGACGATATAATAGAAAACACTTGTCCAAGGTGCCACAACAGTGGAACTGAACCCAGAACCATGGGACAGGGAAGCAAACTTCTTACCACACCCATGCCTGCATATGAAACAATTCTATCATATGTATGTAACTCTCTTCTGCACATATAATTGTTTTCTTTGTATATACTTCTCTCTATGCTACACATTTCATTCCGTCATTCTAACTAAACCACACATTTTATTCTCTTATTCTATACATAGAACATGCTTCATTCCTTCATTCTAATTTAAACCTCACACTGAAATAGATTATATAATGAATCATTCAAACATTTGCGATATAAATACATTAATCAATTAATCAATTAATCAATAGCTGAGAAGTCCCCGACCAATTGAGATCAATGGGCGTGAAAATGGGAATATTGTTGTCGTTGCTGGTATACCTTCTCAAGTACACTTAAAATTATAATTTACGGGGTCGATAAAGTAAAGTACCATTCAAGAACAGGATCGATATAATCGAAGAACACCTCCTCCAAAACTTCAGGCCTTGTGTCTTTTAATAGAATGATTAATTCTATTAAAGCTGTAAGAATAAGAATGGTGAGGTTTTAATTCACAGATCAGTTAAATAGTCCAATAATTGCTGTCTGGTCGTGTGGTGCCCCAATAGCTCAGTGGTTTAGAGCACTGGTTTCGTAAACCAGGAGCCGTGAGTTCGAATCTCACTTGGGGCAGTTTAATTGACACAGTTTTATTAGATGACAATTATTTCGTACTTTTGGTGGTTTTTATTTGGTTTAAAGACCAGGTCGGTGTTCTGTCGAAAGAATTCGAGTATAGCACTGGTATCCATAATTCTTACATGTTTTTCTCTGTCAATAAATGGGAATGTTTCTACGTGTTCACTCTACATGCTACAAATAGCATACAAATTTACTGGACGTGTCTGGGGTTTTCAAAGATGAAATCGAAGCCGTTGACATGGAAACGCTTTTAATCCAATTGTTTATGTAACACTCTGTTACATGTGTAACACTCAATCGTACATATAACTCCTTACTCATTACATATAACTCTTTACTCATTACTCAAACTACCATTTAAATAATCAACGACTCATCGGGAAATGTATTTATAGAAATAGAAACAGATGAAAGGACCATGACTGAAAGATCTTTGATAAAAGGTAGACTAGGGGCTAAGCAACAAAGACAAAAATAACATTGTTAACTAAGCAAAACTGATAACTTTCTCAGTTCACTGAACCATTTAATGTTGATCTCATTTGAACGACCTGAATACATATCTGGGATGTTCCGAGTACATTGTCAAAAGTAAGTGTGGTTCATAAAGAAAGGAAACTTAACGATTTTTCTGAATAATGTTGTGGCTTAGAACAATACAGTGAGAATTCGAGAGACATCAGTTCAAATTTAATAGGACATACACAGACACAGACACAGACACACGCCCACGCGCGCATAAACAGAGTTAGAATTCGAGAGACATTAGTTCAAATTTAATAGGACATACACACACACATACACACATAGTTCTGTTAAATTTGAACTGTCTCTCGAATCCTGACTATATTTATGAGTGTGTTTGTGCGTGTATGTGTGCGTGTATTTGTGTCTGTGTTTCTTCCACACAACTGCTTGATAACCGGTTTTGGATTGTTGTTTACAACCCTGAAACTTAGTGGTACGTT
>NC_068999.1:49431026-49432557 GCF_001194135.2 Octopus bimaculoides
CCCCCCCCCCCAACGTACCCCCCCCAAAAGAAACGATAAAGTAAGTACCAGGATTTAAAAAATAGGTACTAGGGTCAATTTTATCGACTGAAACCCTTAAAGGCAGTACACCAGCATGGCCACAGTTCAATCACTGAAGCAGGCCAAAGAGAGATATCTAAGCACGTTTATGTATGCATATGTGTGTATATGTATGTATGTGTGTGCTTATGAATATATGAATTGAATATTACATATTTATCTCACACGAGAGAAACCAACAAATATAACGTAATGCCCAAACTTCCACGATTCGTGTGTATTAATCAGATTTACGTCATGAGACGACAGCAGATGTTGCGACTGTTATTCTTTCCCTATATTAATTAATTAATATATACTAATTAATGAAGCGAGTGAAACTGATACAGCCATTTTCATAATAATGTAATTAAATTTTAGTCTTATCTCTATCAAATGTACGTTCCTGAAATAATTACTTTAAGAGACTAGAAGAAAATATTTACCTACTGGACTATATTGAGTAAGGTTGGCACGCCAAACTTTGAGGGAATGGCATGAATGTTACAACTTCAATTCCTTCTTCAATCTATTCTGAAGTACATTGTTAGCTAAACGCGGACTGCAAATAACTAGATAATAATCCTGACATTTATATTGGTTTCAAATTTTGGTAGAAAACCTGCAAGCTCGGGGGAGGGGTCCGTCCATTATATCGACCCCAGTATTCAACTGATACTTATTTTATCGACTTCCAAAGGATGAAAGGCAAAGTCGACTTCGGTGGAATTTGAACTCAGAACGTGAATAAGAACGAAATATCACTAAGCATTTTCCCCGAGGGAATGGCATGAATGCCACAACTTCAATTCCTTCCTCTATTTAGCATGTTTCAGTACGTTGTTAGTTAAACATGAACAGCAAATATCTAAACAATAATCATTGCATTCATATTAGTAGCAGCAAATGGCACTTTAAATAGATTTATCAAAGTAATAATGTAATAACAAAGATTCCTCTGCGTGGTGCCCCAATAGCTCAGTGGTTTAGAGCACTGGTTTCGTAAACCAGAAGTCGCGAGTTCGAATCTCGCTTGGGGCAGTGTCTGCTTCATTTTCTTTCAAATTAGGATAAATTTTTTTCGTTAAGGCGAACGTCATTCCTTTCGTTAATTAATACAATAATCCCTTGACTATCGCGTGTGCTACGTTCCAAAACCACCCACAGAAATAATTAAGATCTAAAATAAAATATAAATATCTATCGGCTGCAGAAACCCGCGATATGCTGAGGAGCTCGCGATATAAATTTCTTTCTTTCTTTCATTCTTTCTCATCTTTCTTTCTTTCTCATCTTTCATTAATTCATTCATTCATTCATTCTTTCATTCATTCATATATTCATCCATTCATTCGATTTTTTCTTTCGCACGCTCTCTCTCTCTCTCTCTCTCTCTCTCTCTCTCTCTCTGTCTCAGTCTGTCTGTCTTTCTGTCTCATTCCCTCTCTGTCTCTGTCTGTCTCGCTCCTCC
>NC_068999.1:49433779-49436160 GCF_001194135.2 Octopus bimaculoides
AAGAACGTACATACAAAAGTCAGAAAGGAACATACACTTACATAGATATGTTGTGTACATACATACATGTATGCACGCCTACATACATAAATACATACATACGTCTATCTATCTATCTATCTATCTATCTATCTATCTATCTATCTATCTATCTATCTATCTGTCTATCTATAGTTCAAATTTACAGAAAAACAAAAGACGAAGACAGGTGTAGGAAGAAAAAGCAGGTGTATTCGTTTAACACTCAGGGAAAATGGAAAAGTCTTTGACGTTTCGAGCCTACGCTTTTCAAGAGTCGAGAGTTTCGAGCGTTAGCAATTATCACTCGATAAACGAAACTCTCTGCCCTTGAGTCACTGCGTTGCTTCTGCTAAATATTAATAAAGATATACATATACTCATATTTTGATTTCTATTGTTTTTCTCTTTGCATCGTCATACATGCATACATACATGCATACATACATACATACATACATACATGCTTGTGTGTGGATATATAAAACTCCACGCAGAGCTAAGTTTGTGCGTTTATGCATAAATCAGTTCATTAGTGTGTGTATGTGTGTGTGTGTGTATATATGCAATATATTTCTGAGATTAAAACTCTTTGAGCTGGAAAACCAGTTTCGCATTCTTATATTTTACACCAATTAAATTCCATTAGAGAAATCAGAAATCATAGGAGAAATGCTATTGAGGTGAGAGACACAAAAACCCGAAACACCTTGTCACTACAATCAATCAGAAATTAATTGTTAAATTCATTAATTAATCAATCATTAATTTCATTAATTAATTGATTGAAGAATATAAAAAAAGAAAGAAAGAAAGAAAGAAATAAGAGAAGGAAGAAATTCCTGTAAACTACTGAAAGTCATAAAAGAGCCTGTAGCTTTGTATGATTCCTTTGAAGTGTCCATCACAAAGATAGAAAGAGACACAGAAAGACAGCGTGAGAGGGAGGGAGGAGAGAAAGTGAGAAAGAGAAACAGATGGGAAGACAGAGAGAGAGAGAGAGAGAGAGAGAGAGAGAGAGAGAGAGAGAGAGAGAAAGCGGATGAGCGTGAGAAAGAGAGAGATCAAAGGAGAGTGAGAGAGAGAGAAATGGAGAGAGGGAGAGAGGGAGAGAGAGATGAGATGTAAGCAATTTTATAAAGCATCGATTTATCGTTATTTAGTTAAATTAATCTATCGTATTTAGTTCATATTTAAGTCAGCGTATCAAGATGACGTGGAGATGTGTAATTGATAATGATAAATGTCTAGTAGAAACCGTGGTGCATTGTATTACATTACGGTGATGAGGTCATCTAGTTTTATTATTATTATTATTATTATTATTATTATTATTATTATTATTATTATTATTATTATTATTATGTAAGGCGGTGAGCTGTCAGAATTGTTAGCACGCTGGAGGAAATGCTTAGCGGTATTTCTCCCTTCGCTGCATTCTGAGTTCAAATTCAGCAGAGGTTTACTTTCATCCTTTCGGGATCGATGAACAAAGTACCAGTGAAACACTGGAGGTCGATGTAATCGACTTATCCTCTCCCCACAAATTTGAGTTGTTGTGCCTCTAGTAGAAAGGATTATTATTATTATTATTATTATTATTATTATTATTATTATTATTATTATTATTATTATTATTGTTGTTGTTATTGTTGTTGTTGTTGTTGTTATTATTATTATTATTATTATTATTATTATTATTATTTAAGGCGGCAAAGTTTGCAGAATTGTTAGCATGCTGGGGGAAATGCTTAGCGGTATTTCGTTCGTCCTTACGTTCTGAGTTCAAATGTCACCGAGGCCAACTTTGCCTTTCATTCTTTCGGGGGTTGATGAAATAAGTACCAGTAGAATACTGGGGCGGGGGGAGGGGGGTCTATGTAATGGACGTACCTCTACCCCGAACTTGCGGGCCTTGTGCCAAAATTTGAAGCCAATATAAATAATCATGATTATTGACTAGTTATTTGCAGCTCATGTTTAGAGAAAGAGAATAGAAAATACAAGATAATTTCCCTTCAAAATCCCAAATGATGAAACGTGAAGGTGGACGAATTCCCGCCAAGCATTTTACCCGGCTTGTAAACAATTCTGCCAGATTGCCGGCTTAATCATTACAGCCTGCTCGTGAAATTAACGTGCAAGTGGCTGAGCACTCCACAGACACGTGTACCCTTAACGTAGTTCTCGGGAACATTCAGCGTGACACAGTGTGTGACAAGGCTAGCCCTTCGAATTACAGGCACAACAGAAACAGGAAGTAAGAGTGAGAGAAAGTTGTGGTGGAAGAATACAGCAGGGTTCGCCACCATCCCCTGCCGGAGCCTCGTGGAGCTTTAGGTGTTTTCGCTCAATAAACACTC
>NC_068999.1:49436170-49439548 GCF_001194135.2 Octopus bimaculoides
GCAGGGTTCGCCACCATCCCCTGCCGGAGCCTCGTGGAGCTTTAGGTGTTTTCGCTCAATAAACACTCACAACGCCCGGTCTGGGAATCGAAACCACGATCCTATGACCGCGAGTCCGCTGCCCTAACCACTGGCCTATTGCGCCTCCACACATGTATATTAATGACAACAAATATCGCTTTAATAAGATCGACCAGATTTACAGTGCAATAATAAATGCTCCTTTAAGTGGAGCCCCAATAGCTCAGTGGTTTAGAGCACTGGTTTCGTAAACCAGGAGTCGTGAGTTCGAATCTCATTTGGGGCAGTGAGTTACTTTCTTTTTACATATTGATCGTTATACATACATACATACATACATACATATATTTATACATACATGCTTACATATATACATATGCCAAGGTGCTTGACTCGATGGGTAGAGCGTCGGGTTCACAATCACAATATGTATATGTATATGTATGTATGAGGGTGTATTTAACGTGTACCATGTACCACAGTATCTTCAGCAGTTAGAGAACTGTATATTAGCTGTATATATATATATATGTATATACATATGTATGTATATAGCTGGGAAAGGTCGACAATGAGGTACTCCAACTGGTGGTTATAAACTGCTAAGCTTTCGGCAAGGCTGGTCTGTTTTTTTTTTGTAAGTTCAGTGAGACAGACGTGCTGAAGGCTTAATCATAACAAACAACATATGGACTATAACAGCGTTAATCTTTCGGCTTCTTTTGTTATTTTCATTCAAACAAGCTTTTACGTGCAATCTCTCGCATACGTATACTGAAAGATAAAGAGGGAAAGTTTCATATACATATATATGGAAATAGATATAGAAGTCACTTCTGCATACACACGCATACACAAGTATGTTTTTACGTGTTTCAGTAACTGGAAAGGTTTGAGTGGAAAAAAAGTCGGTCCCAGTTCTAGCTATTATTATTATTTTTTTTGTCTTGTATAATTTTGGTACTTATTCTGTTAGTTGCTTTTAGCGAATCTAGTTCTAGGACGTAAATAAACGAGCACGTGTTGTCAATCTACGTGAGGAGAAATACACAGGCAAAGACACGCACATATACACACATACATACATACACACACACCACACGCATGCGTGCGCACACACACACATACACGCACGTACGAAGAGCTTTCATAAATATAGTTTCCATAGAGCTATTTGGGAGTAGGGGCTAAGTCGATTACAACTGGTACTTATTTTAATGACCCTGAAAGGATGGAAAGTAAAGTCGACCTCGGTGGAATTTGAACTCAGACCGCTAAGCATTTCGCCCGATGTGCCTAAGATTCTGCCAGCTCGTCGCCTTTGATTGTATGGAATATATTCTTTTCTACTCTAGGCACAAAGCCCGAAATTTTTAGAGGTGGGGTGGGGGGCAGTTGGCCCCAGTACGCAACTGGTACTTAATTTATAGACCCCAAAAGGATGAAAGGCAAAGTCGACCGCGGTGGAAATTGAACTTAGAACGTAACGGTAGACCAACTAACGCTAAGCATTTCGGAGAGCGCAGACCTCCGCCAAGCTCATTTTAAGATAGATATGCGAGTAAAATTACTAATAGAGAAACGAAAATAAACTTTGGAAACAGCAACGCCACCATAGGTTACGTGGAAACGATGAACGTGTTTTCAAGGGAGATAATAAAAAAAACGTAACATTGTTATGCTTCATGTAAAGTAAATATAACAAATGAAAAATCCTTCAAGAATCCATAACAATTCTCGGATCACTATCAAAATTTCATCATCTGTTTCTTGTGTCATTACCAACTTTTCCTGCAAGTTTCATCAAATACCGTTTACAACTTTTTGAGTTATTTTGCACACAGACGGACAGATGGACAAACCAACGCCGATGAAAACATAACCTCCTTCCTTGGTGGAGGTAAAAAAATATTGCAGTTGAGTAGATGAATAAACATTGGAACTAGTGAAAAAAGTAGAAATAGATATACGAATATACACATATGAATATTTATATATAATATAATATGTGGCAATTATTAGGTTGCCGTAATAAGACTCCGAGATTCTGATGTCGGGGCAGAAACCTGCTCCGGCATCTCGTCAGTTATCGAGGCAAACGAAAAATGCTATGAAAGTGAAAATGAAAATGAAGGCACACTACGCCCGGTCTGGGAATCGAAACGGCCATCCTCCGAACGCTAGTCCGCTGCGCTAACCACTGGGCCATTGCGCTCCACGCGTATAATGATAAGACATTTAAAATGAAAACAATGAAAACATCAGCTACAGGGATGCAGAGTTGTCAGTGGTACAAAACTGAGTTGGTAGCAATCGGAAAGTAAAGTGTAATAGAGTAAAAATAGAAAATTAGGAATATTGGTAAGGATCCGATAGACAACTCAAAACGTATATGTACATGTGTGTGTGTGTGTGTGTGTATGTATGTATGTGTGTGTATGTAATTTATATTGTGTAATATATGTGTGTGCTAGTGCGTATGTGTCGATATATATATATATATGATTATACCTATATTATACACATTCATATATATACATGTGAGTTCGTACGTATATATATATATATATATATATATATATCCATTCATACATCCATACATCCATCCATCCATCCATCCATCCACCTAATCATCTATCTATCTAGACTCACCACACAGATGTTTACTTATGAGTAACATTGTGTGTATATATATCCGTACAATGTATATATATACATATATCTACGTATGTGTGTGTGTGTGTGTGTGTGTGTGTGTGTGTGTGTGTGTGTGTGTGTGTGTGTATTTAAGGATTACATTAGTAACGTAAACATAACGACGAAATCCAATTTGTTGGAGACGTTAAATCGGTAATAGGCAAGAACTTATCGAACACCAATGATCGAGAGAAGATCAATAAAAAATGAGAATGTCTGATGTTATCACCGCAGAAGATATATTTAGCTAAGACCAGATTAAGAGCAGATTAAAGAAGTTACAAATGCTTAGCGGGAAACGGCTTAAAGAAGTGTCATGTATAGGGAGTATTACTAAAGATAAAAGTCGCGCGATATTAGAAGAAAATTATCGATTTTTAATCGAAGTACACAGCCGCAGAATCTGCTATTCATGTTGCTGGCTACCGGACGTTATTGAATCAGAATCCTTTCTTTCGCAGTAAACAAATCAAGTTCGATGTTTCTCTCTCTGTCTCTCTCTCTGTCTCTCCACATACACACGGATGCTCGCTCACTCGCATAAACAAATACGTACACAAACACACACACACATACAAACAGACACACACACACATACAAACAGACACACACACACACACATATATAATAATATAAGTTTAGTATATATATATATTTATA
>NC_068999.1:49440217-49440727 GCF_001194135.2 Octopus bimaculoides
CGTAACTTAATATCAAAAAGGCATTTAATACGTTGTTCTACCAATGAGTGAGCCTGTATAGTGTTGCTGAAAATAGTAAAATCTCCCTGAAATTCATTTTAAAACAGGAGGGGTCGGGAATGTCGACAATGTATTCACAAATAAACTATATCTGCAAAAAGTCCTTCATCTTTTATCATTTTCTTCTTTCTTCTTTTGTCTTTTACTTGTTTCATTCCTGAGACTGCGGCCATGCTGGGGCACTGTCTTGAAGAATTAAGGTCGAACGGATCAGGAGAGAACGAGACTAGCAGAGTAAATTGTAAATAAGCCTGCAGGAGATAATGGAAAAACGGTGTTGTAGCTAACCCAAGAAAAATCTTGAAACTTCAGATTTTGGCATTGAGATCGTTGATTGCCGACGCCTGTAAAATAGAAAATAGCACATGAAAAGAGAGATAGAGATAGATAGATAGATAGATAGATAGAGAGAGAGAGAGAGAGAGAGAGAGAGAGAGAGAGAGAGAGAGA
>NC_068999.1:49440737-49441452 GCF_001194135.2 Octopus bimaculoides
GAGAGAGAGATAGAGAGAGAGATAGAGAGAGAGAGAGAGAGAGAGAGAAGTAAACTACGTCTGGTAGAAAGATTGAATGAGCAATGTTGGAACACATCTGACCATATGTCTCGATTCGATCAGGGTTAAACAATAACAATATGAGCAACAACAATTGCAATAGCAGCAGCATCAGCAACAACATCAACAACAACAACAATAACAACAACAACAACAACAAAAACATCATCAACAACATCTAAAATAAAAACAATGGCCACAGCTGTCCACGATATCTGACATAATATCATAGCTAATTTGATGTTCGTTGTTTGCCGTTAGAATTATTGCAAGCATAAATCGACGTCATAATGGTGCGTCTATTGATAAAATGATATACTTCTAAGAAACATTTTCTTTTCTCCCGTGACTGGACATTTTCCAATAGTAATGGAAACAAAAGACCCCAGTTTAAACAGTCGAAGCACAGAGACAAAAGAAAAATCAGAAACATGTCAAATGGTAAGGTAAATTGATTTAAGGAATCTGGAATTGAAATTGTATTGAATATAAAGAGGCTAAATTGAAATAAACAGTTAATTTTATGGCATCGCTTCACCTATGTCTATGTTTCTCCATTACAATATGTCTTATTGTCTCGTCTCTCCTTTTCTTGATATACACAAGCATACAAATACGCGCGCACATTTATATATATATATATATATATATATAT
>NC_068999.1:49441915-49442599 GCF_001194135.2 Octopus bimaculoides
GATGATGGCTTATCTGACCGAAGCTATTCAACACTATTCTTATTTAAGAATAATAAAGAAGCCCTGAGGTCGATTACGTCGTCTAAAAATGAAAAAAAAAAAAGAAACCTTCGAAGCGATGCTCCAGCACGGCCGCAGTCAAATGACTGAAACAAGTAAAAGAACATACGAATAAAAGAATTCTTTTCTACTCTAGGCATAATGCCAGAGATTTTGGGGGAAGAAGGGTCAGCCGATTAGATCGACTCCAGTACGCAACTGGTACTTAATTTATCGACCCCGAAAGGATGAAAGGCAAAGTCTACCTCGGCGGAATTTGAACTCAGAACGAAAAGACAGACGAAACACAGCTAAGCATTTCGCCAGCTCGCCGCCTTATGCGAATAAAAGAATTAAAGAGTCTATGGAAGTATGCATATATCTATATATTTAACGAGTGAATAAAGCGAATGCGCAGTAAGCAACTGTTTCCTACTCTAGCACTTCTAATACTTGGTAGATTGCTTCTCGTTTGCTTTTTAGATTTTCTCTATTCATACTTTAACGCCGCCACCTCCACCATCTCATGCTAACTTTCTGTGCATCCTTCCGCTCACTCTTATGGTGCTTAAATGCACAACCGAACGATTAAGCTCAATTGTTAAGGAATATATATATATATATATATATATAAATATATATATA
>NC_068999.1:49442614-49444716 GCF_001194135.2 Octopus bimaculoides
CGTCGGGATGCGTGGCGTTCAGTTATTCCATAAATGAAAAAAAATGCATTAAATATTACAAAACGTATGCGTAGGACAGACACCAGGACCCTAATTCTTCACCAGTTATCGACCGGAAATACTAAAACCTAGCTTCTTGTCTAACGGGTTTAAACGATTGCTTATGTTCCCATAACTACCCACTACCGAATCCGGATATAAAAGCACACACGCACATATTCGTAAAGATGCCATATTTCTTGATGTAAAGTACCGCTTGCAGAAGTCTCTGCTTCTTAGACCATATTTGAATATCACGATGTGTTCATGGTGTATCATAATCTATGACAATGTTCCGTAGTATTTCATTGGGCATCACAATGATTCATAAAATATCACTGAATATCACAGTTTCACAGTGCATCTTAGCTTATCCAAGTGTTTCATAATGTATCGTAGAATTAACAGCCACCCGTATCATACGTTCAGCAATCTGTTTTACTCTTTACGTTCTTTTAAGTCTTGAAAATCTTCACTCGAACGGAATTTCTCATTAGTTTACTTTATCGACATTAATGCCATCAATTTTCATTCTAAATAGCTACCAGTAACACTGTTTACATTAATAAATCTCTCCAACTTCCTTTATTGTCTATGATAGATGAGTTGTTATATCGTTGTTCAATGTTGCTCTCTGCACTCTCAACACTAAAGATTAACCTTTTGCCGCAGAGATATTTTAATATAATATCTAACAAAGGCGATGAGCTGGCAGAGTTGTTAGCACGCCAAGCAAAATGCTTAGCGGTATTTCGTCCTCCCGCCGAGGTTGACATTGCCTTTCGTCCTCCCACCGAGGTCGATAAAATAAGTATCAGCTGAAAACTAAGATCGATGGGATCAACTTCCTCTCTTTCTCGAAATTGCTTGTTTTTGACTCAGCAGAAGGAAATATTTGCAGAAGACCTGATGAGATTAGACTCAAATACCAGCCATATTACTGAGTTTATCGGCAACACAAGAGACGTAAGGGTCACTGCTCCAATGCGGGAACATCTTCCAGTCAGTACATGCTAGAAATTGCAGCCAAATCATCCTCAAATATGATTCTAGGGTTAAAAATTTGAAGTGATACGACACGTGTTGAAAGGATGAAGCTGTTTTCGATCCAAAACGCATTAAAAATATGGGATAATTAAAGCTTGAAAGTCTTTGATCATTGGGTCGTTCAATCAAGACTAAACTCGTGTTGAAAAACAGCGCCATCACCGCCACTACAACCATTACCACTGCCACCAACAATACCATCACCACCACAAATAGCGACAAAAATGAAATGAAATTTGGCTGGATTTGAACTCATAATGTATTAGAAAGAAGATAAATTCTGTTTATACTCTTTAAGTAGGCACACTGTAATTTTCTGGAGATAATTGAAATGATTCCAACATGAAATCCAACTTTAAATTATAATTATAATTTAATATTCCTCCTTCTCCTCAAGAAAAAATAAATAAACATGAAACAAAGAAGTAAAGAAAGTCAAAGACGATGAAACAGATAGTAGCACGTAAAAAAATCGTACTAAAACAAATATCATCGTCTGACTCTTCCTTAGCTATTATTAACTTAGTAAAACAAACCCCTAATTTACAGCCCAGAAGCAAATGTAAAAATGAAATTTAAAAATAATGAAAAAAACGTAAAAAACATACATGGCTATGAATTATCTAACTTTTATCGATGTATCTCCTGTAAACGTCAGTTCTGATGAAAATAATCTAGTGAATTTAGAACGATCTTTTATTATGTTTTCCTTTCTAAACGTGTTTAAATTTTTTCGGCGTATTTATTTCTCTGTATATTTTGTTCGTATTTTATGTGGTATTTGTTTATAACAGTTGCATTGCTGCAAGATAATTTTAGATAATAATTTGAACAAGAAAATTAAAAAAAATACTGGATAAAAAAAAACAAAACTGAAATTAAAACCAAATAACAAGCGGACACACAGGCTCGAACATATACGCATTCTATATATATAGCCTGCACACATATACGGAATATCTATTCATACATATATATATGCGTGTATGTATGCTTGTATGTATATGCATATATAT
>NC_068999.1:49445098-49447291 GCF_001194135.2 Octopus bimaculoides
TATATATATATATATATATATATATATATGCATGTATATATGCATGTATATATGCATGTGTGCGTGTGTGTACACATTTAATTATCCCTCATCATGTTCTACAGATTAGCGGCATGGTATTAATTTTGACAGTTCTGAGGACTTGTATTAACGTTGGCAGCGAGTAAAATCTTTTAAATTTTTCACTTACAAACTGAAACGAAGATTTTAAAATTCCTCTAGACGAAATCTTACATATAATTTTCATGCATCTGAGCGAAAACATTCTCGTTCCTACATTTTAAACCCCTCTAGAGAATTGAAAGCAACTTTTCTTTTAGTTAGAATACGAATCAAATTTTAATCTTATTATTCATAAATATCCTACATGTCAAAAAATCATTCCCGGTATCATAATCGTTGATATGTTTGGTAAGATTTCTCCCTCAGGTAAAATAGCTAAACAGGTATGTACCACTATTTGCATCTGTATAGGTAGTTCAGATTGCTTGTGGGCTTTTCTTTGTCTCGGTACAGGTAAGTTAACTTGTACATTATTGAAATTCCTTGAGAGTAAAAGAAGATTCTTTTACCTTATTTCCTGTGGGAAACTTTTGGATCATATCTTTTTCTTCTTGGAAGAAAGTCCTATAAATAGTTATTTTACAAGAAAACCAAATGGCATGTAAGAAGTTCATTTTTCCTGACCTTCAAAGTATGTGGAGGTGCGTAGTTTAGGGATTAATGTGTTGGACTTATGATCCTAAGATTGTAATTTCGATTCCTGGACAGGGCGATTTATAGTGTTGTTGAGCAAGACACTTCATTTCGCGTTGCTCCAGTCTACTCAGACGGTACAAATGAGTAACCCTACGATGGACCGGCGTCCTGTTCAGGTAGGGAATTTATATGCCATGGAAATCGGGAAATCAGCCCTCATAAGTCGACATGACTCTAGAAGGTAACTTTACTGTTACCTTTACCTTCAAATTATTCAGTATGTGTTTGTCCAGAACCCTGTACAAACCCCGTAGAACCAGAAGAAGGACGTTGTGTAGTGTGTGCGTGCGTGTGTATTGGGTAGTCATGGTTCAATGGGATGATCATGGTTGGGAGCGCACCAAGGACCGTATGTATGCTAGTTGAGGGCTGATCAGAATCTAAAAAACATCTTGTACTTATTTCAGTGGTTTCAGAAGTATAAAAGACCAAGTGAAGCCGACCGAAAACTGAATCCAGAAAGTGCATGTACGTACCGATTACCAGCTTTTTGGTTCAATAATCTACTGATTACCAGCTTTTTGGTACACTGTAGTTTGTGTTTGAGGTCTAAGTGGACATTCTCATATATCGAATGATCACTTCTCTCTGTATATATATGTATATATATATATATATATATATATATACACATACACACATATGTGGAAACTATTTATATTAATTGTGTTGAATTAATGAATTGTAATGTCGTTCTCCCTCTCCCTCTCTTTCTCTCTCCTTTTTATCAGTATGCGCATATTTCTGCGCAGGCCAAAATATAATGTCTCCAAAACAAGCTGAACATTCAGACAGCGGTGCTAAATTGCCAGCATCCTTCTAATGCCATGCCAAATCGTCTTCTTTCGTTTTCAGAAATATCTCTGCCAAGTCACTTTCGTCATTTTGTATATCCAAAACATTATTAATCTCTCTTTTCATTTTTAAGACGGCCGAAAAATTTAATTACATTTGCAGTAGATATTACTCAGCTGCTGTTTCCAGCATTTCCTTCTTTGGCTCACTGTCTACATGCAGTTCTTGGACGACTGAAATGTAGAAGAAGAAAATACCATTCTCCAGTAAGACCTGTATCAATCAATGGTAATAATCGCGTCGTGTTTTTGTGAACTGTCCATGAAACAAAAATACACTGATGAAAAAAGATTTGATTGAAACTGTCTGAAGCAATCATTGAAATCAATCCAAACTCGCCAACACAGCCATTTATTTCCAAGAATAATTTCGCTACTCAATAATGTTTAGCTGTGAAAAAGACTTGTCGCATAGGAGAAAAACTGAAGTATTTATTGGAAACAAGGCACGTGTGTGTGTGTGTGTGTACGTGTACATAGAAAGGCATACATACATACATATATATATGTATATATATGTACGTATGCCTATATATATATATCTTATATATATATATATATATATATATATATATATACA
>NC_068999.1:49451303-49453234 GCF_001194135.2 Octopus bimaculoides
TATCTATCTATCTATCTATCTATCTATCTATCTATCTAGCTAGCTAGCTATATGTACACACACACACACACACACACACACACACACACACACACACACACACATAAATCGGTGCTTCAACATGGCCTTTAGCTGAAACTGGGAAAGAAAAATATGTATACATTGATACATTCATATATCTCACACATTCATGCACGGACATAAGTATAGTGAATGAGAATTTATTACATATTTTTATCAGTTCAATTTCACAAACAATATAAATTCCTTTATGATTTGGTAACAAGTTTTATTTCATATCTATTTTTTGTATGATTCCTCTTTTGTTTCTCAGTTTTACTTTTAACTTTATTGAAATATTCAAATTTGATAAATTTGTAAATTACCAAAATGATTTGTTCATGCGTTTATGCATAATAGAGTCTTTCTGGGAACGGTTTTACAGTGTTCGGTATCGATTGAGGTTCGATGTTTATTTACTATTATTTTTAACATTTGAAAGAGATCTTTAACAAAATTCTGCTTTCATCTAAATATTATGATCATCGCAGTCGAGTTGATTATCACAGTTTAGAAAATATCAAAAAGATGAAAAACGATATAGAGTGTAGAGGAATTTTTGTTTTCAAACCTTTTATCTTAACAGTTTGATTTTATGCTTTATTATCAATAGATTCAACCAGTGACAAAACATCGTTCATAGATGTTTGTCGAAAATAACAATAGAAATATTTATACATGTCGTCAGTTGAGTGTTGTTTATATTCCTCCTCGAAATTTTACATGTATTTTCTACTGGGTTCATATTTATCACAAAAGACCAAGAACCAGTACAGAAACAATGGTCTTTTATTAGAATTCAGACGACAATAACTAGATATTCATGTTATATATGGTTTTCCGGTTTTATTATTCAAATTTCTCACCAATAGAGAGAAAGTTCTTTCAATTCAGACATAAACAGATTAATCTTGTGTGTATATATGTATATATGTATGTATATACGTATGTATATATCTATGTATATATGTATGCATATATGTATGTTACCTTCTGTTTTTAATTATTTGAATTCTTCCTGTTAGGAAAGAGATGGTTTTTAACAAAGGCGCAAAACTCCTTTATTGGAACGTAGATAGCAAAAACAATGTCACATGTTGAAATTAAGAAAAGTCTTGTATATTTTCACTGTTCAGCTAACAGATTGCATTTGCAATGTACGTTGATTGTTTTTTCTGAAAACCCTATCTTATCCAGTCATTAATTCACAAAAATCTAGTGAAAGGATTATTATTGGGCACAAGTGTGAATTTATAATCTGGGTATAGAAGATGGAGGCTTTAAGGCAGTTAGCAATCAGACTTCCTACAAGCATTTCATTGATATTTTGCTTCATTTCCGTAATTGCTGTTAACAGTACATTACCTTCAATGGCCCTTCATATTTTACGCATGCTGCTTGCTCATAAGCGTGCTCTGATATTTATTTTTATACCTGTCATTTTTCTATTTGTGCGTTTGCTATAAATGTTTGCTTTCGTTTATCATACATCACTTTCACTGAAAAAGCTTCAATGCGTTTGTGTCAGGCATTACAAACAAAATAACTACATGCTACGAAACGATTCGGATAAGATATAGGATCCCTTATGGTTACTGAAATTGCGATCTCATTTCATGGGCTTTCATTTATTACTAACTACCAAACTTATGTTAAAAAACTTTATTCATTATCTAAGTTGCTTAATACCATATAATAAACTGCTAACGAAATTGGTAATTATACATTTTACATTTATCACCGTCAAACAACTTCTAACTGCGGGATAATTCAACCTAAATCGTCCAAATGAATGCGCCATCATAATAAATTACACCGTCCAGAGGACGGGTGCGTTTACTAGTATATATATATATATATATATATATATA
>NC_068999.1:49453600-49454696 GCF_001194135.2 Octopus bimaculoides
TATATATATATATATATATATATATATAAATATAAAAACATGAATATTTCCCATTAACCAATATCAATGAAATACGACCTGCAATATTATCGTTTCTGACATCTCATTAACATGAATTCGCTAATATTATTTTCCGATATTTATGTCTACTTTGTTGATATCTATATTCTTTACTGCTATCTTGTATACATTCTAGCCCAGAAACAAGGATCTATCATTGGAAATTAGACAACTTCGATGGGATGTCTATATACGTATGTATGTATATATATATGCACGTCTGTATGGATGTATGCGTATGAGCATGCATGTATGTACGTATGTACACAAACATAAATTAGTGCATGCATGAATGCCGTTCAGTGTGTGTGTATGTGTGTGTGTGTGTGTGTGTGTGTGTGTGTGTGTAGGTTTTTACTATTTTTTCTTACCTATATGTGCATAAATATCATTGAATATCTATACGTATGTGTATGAATTTATAACATGCCAATGTTTTGGAATGTATGTAAAATGAACTTATATATGAAAATAGCAATAAACACAAAGACACACAGACACACGCACGCACACACACACAGACACGCACGCACACACACACACACACACACACACACACACACACACACACACACACACACACACACACACACACACACACACACACACACACACACACACACACACAAACTCACATAAGCATATATTCGTATACCAATATGCAGTAAGATCTGTACATATATATGTGGTATGTGTAACAACTGTTTGTGTGTGTCTATATATATTTTATACATACACAAATATATATATATATATATATCTATATAGCATATATGTCTCTACATATATACATGCACACACACACACACACACACACACACGCACATCTGTATATATACATACATATATAATATGTATATTTGTGTGTAAATATATAGGTATACATATGCATACATATGTATTTATATATGTGTGTATGTATGTAATTGCAAGCTGCTGGTCTGTATCTATTTGTTTCCCATATTCTTTTTACATGTATGAATGCAATGTTCTTTCTCATTTTCCGATCAGATATCTGACTGACCCCCCCCCCCCC
>NC_068999.1:49454729-49458689 GCF_001194135.2 Octopus bimaculoides
CCCAAAAAAAAACAACAACAATAAAACAAAAACAAAAACAAAACAAACTAATTACAATAAAAGTGTCATTTCGAAGATTCTCTAATATAATGAAAATTTCCAATATGTGTGTAGAAGCTTACGACGTAAGTAGTACCGTATATTCTATATATAGTCTAAATTCTAGAGATATTTACATAAGGGATATCATATAAACACGATTATATTGACGTTGGCTAATGTAATTCCAAGATCTAATAATATTTTACTTTTTTACTCACGAAATATCATATTAGACACGACTTTGGCCTATATGCATTCTGAATAGTTTGTAAATACTCGAATCATTAAATGCTGGGTAAAATATAATCCTTGACATATAAGTAATAAATCATAGATTTTCTTACAACCAGAGACGTGTTTTTTTGTTGAGAGGCCATCACCTTGCTTTTAGAATGCAGTGATGATCGAATACGGTAAGCGCTCGCTTTTATTTTTATGTTTTATTTATTCATTTACATCGAAGATGGATGCCAACTACAGTTATGAGAGCGAGGCTATTCTACAAGATAATGTTATGGCCTTGTGGTTTAGAAGCCCGCTTTGCAATCACGTAGTTTCAGGTTCAGGCCCACTGGGCAGCAATTTGGCAAATGCTTTCTAACATAACCTCGAAACGGCGAATGCCTTGTAAGTGAATTTAGTAGAAGGAAAATGTGCAGAAGCCCTTCGTATATACATATACATACATCAACACATATACATATATATGTGTGTGTATGTGTGTGTGTGCGTGTGTGTGTATGTGTGTGTGTGTGCTTCTGTATGTATATATGTATCTATGTGTGTGGGTATGTACACGAGGGTGGTGCTGAAAAGTCCCTGGGTATCGTGAAAGGCCTGGCTTGTAGGCCGACCTTCCGAGTTCTTTTATAAGGCTTTAAAAACTGAAGGACCGCTGCAATGAGTTACAGGAGTGTAGACAAACCAACACCAATTGCCAAGCGGTTAGGGTTATAAACTATACACACACACACACACACATATATATATGTGTGTGTGTGAGCGTGTGCGTGCGTATATATATATATATAAATATATATATAGATAAATATATATATATATAGATATATATATTTATACATATATATATATATATTTGTTTGTATACACACACACACACAAACACATTTTTTAGCTTGGGTTCATAGTAAAAAGATACTTGCGCAGTGAGATTGAACACAAAGCCAGGTGGTTACAAAGCAAGCGTCTTAACCATGCAGCCACGCCTGTATTCATATGAAGGTTCTTTTTATGAGGTGTGTCATTCTATGCCCATGATATGTTGTCCAGATAATGTTTTTGCGCGTTAAGTGAAACAATATCAAAAGACTGAATGAGAGGGGAAAGTTAGAGACAGATAGATAGGGAGGGAGAAGGACAGTATTCATGTTAATTGTTTGCTGAACTCGGTTATCTGAACAAGACGGGCGGGGAAGAAGATTCTGTTCCGATAACTAATTGTTTTGGATATTGATCGGCTCATAAAGAAAAGAAGTCACACTAAACATAATTACGATGCCTTGATATCTCGTTTGGATAATACGACACTCGGATAATTATTGTTCGGATAACTGCGGTTTGACTTTGTATCTCTAAGTATTGAGTTGTTGAGTGGCAAATGAATGTTAATTTGCATATGAAGTGTAACTGTATAAGTTGACTGTTACATTTTATTTTAGACATTTAGTTTGTATATTTCTTTGGCTTTTACGTTCTTTTCGCAGAGTGATACTTTCGTTTCTATGTTAATTAAAACTAATGTTAATTAAATTTTGTAATTATTTAGTAAATGCAGAAAAATTACAAATTCGACAAGAAAATTATCACTGAAATGTTTAGCAAAGAAAATATGAAAATATTAGTGAGTAGCTGGCTAATGGCTGTAAAAGTTGAAGCGAATCAAATTGATGCACTCGAAGTAGTTATTTTTAATGATAAGGAGATGATGTTAGCGATAGCATAATTACCTCATTTGGCTTTTATTGATATTTGAGTAATGTATTAAATGAAATGTGGTATTAAAAAAAAAGCCGATATGAAGATTACAAAGCAAGATTACAAATGAAGATAACGATGGTTTCAAACATTGCCTCTGTAAATGTTCCAGCCCGCCACTTCCCCCTAAATTTAAAAGTGTAAGCTGAAGCTACTGAAAGTTTATGGTAAATATTTGATTTGTATTTCCCCAAGCTCAGTTATTATGAATGTATTTAATTAGCCCTGAGGTATTAGAGTTATCTATAATTGATTAATCAGTCATTATCGAAATGTTGAAAATGGAAGAAGGATAAAAAATTGCAATATAACATAAACTGTAACAAAATAACTCGTAAAACTGATAGGTTCTAATTTATATATTATTTACATCACTGATTTAAATATTTCATTTGAATTACGAGGGGTGTATGAAAAGTTTTGAGTCTTGAAGTCTTGTACCTTCATCAGAAGTCTTGTACCATGTTTTGTTCTTTTGAGGCTCAAGACTTGTATCTCCTCGGAAAACCAGCTAAAGTAATGGAAAATAATTATGGATATTTATTGTTGAATTTGTTGAAAGAATCGTTTATATTATCAGATGAGTAGCGCTTTTGGTGGTTTATTTGTCATAACGCATTTCTCTTCGTTCTTCGGATTTCATCGTTTAGTGACAAGTGCTGTCATAAATTTCTGTGAACAGGGACGAGAGACAAACACTATTGCTGTCAAATCCGGCCAGATGTCTTTCTAGATTAAAACAGAGAAATAAATGGAAATTCCGACATTAATGCCTTATCGAGTACCTTAAGTGAAGCAATATAGAAAGAGTAGCCGTAACATAGCAGTTCGTCAAAAAAAAGACCGATAGAATAAGTACCAGGCTTACAAGAAATAAGTCCTGGGCCCTTTAAGGTAGTGCTCCAGTATGGCCGCAGTTAAATGACTGAAACAAGTAAAAGAATATATATATTTTATATACACACACACACACACACACACATATACACACTCAGAGTCAGAAACGCACTTACTGATGTACGCACGCATACACACACAGTGTCTTTCCCTCATTCTGTCTCTCCTATTCGGACACAAAATGACACAGACATATTTTACAAAGTAAATTTATGATGAGAGAAAGGAGGAGGATGGGAAGAAGTGAGGAGGAGAAGGAACGGAAAAGAACATTAAAGGAGGGGAGATGGAGAAATACGCAGAGAGAGTGAGATAGCAACAGAGAGAAACTGAAAGTAGGTTGAGAAGGAAAGACAGGAATAGATAGGGAAATAGGGAAAGAGGAGAGAGACATGTTGAGAGGAAAGAGAAATAAAGATAAATAGAGATAGAGGAAGAATGATGTATAGAGAAAGGGAGAATGTAGAGGAAGAAAAGGAGATGAGAAATATATAGGGAGATGACAATAGAATGAAAAACATTAGGGCAAAATAATGATATAATTTAATAGTATTCAGTACATGGGAATGCAATTAGGCATTAAGATAACTGCTGGATGTGTGGGATAGAAACAAGGAATAACAATAATGACAACAGCAACAACGTCGAGGATAACGACAAAGACAACAATTGAGGAGGAGAAGACGAAATATAAGAGGGAGAAGAGGATGAAGAAGAAACGAAGAAACGGAACAAGAAGGGGGGAGAAGAAAAGAGAGAAGGCGGAAGAGAGGTAGAAGGTAATTAGGAAGAGTAGGAGGGTAGGAGGCGGAAGAGAAGGACGAGGAAGAGAAGAAATAGGAGGAGAGCGAGGGGGAAGGGGAATAGAAGAGAGGGAACGAGAAGGGAAAAATGCGAAGGAGGAGGAGAGGTAGAAGAAAATGAAGAAAAGAAGAAGGGTAGGAGGCGGAAGAGAAGGACGAGGAAGAGAAGAAATAGGAGGAGAGCGAGGGGGAAGGGGAATAGAAGAGAGGGAACGAGAAGGGA
>NC_068999.1:49458821-49459390 GCF_001194135.2 Octopus bimaculoides
GGAGCAAAAAGAAACTGAAAAAGAAGGGGAGGAAGAGGAAGACAGAGGAGGAGGAGGAGGAGGAGGAGAAGGGGCAGAAGAAAGAGAAGATGGAGAGGTAGAAAGAGAAGAAGAAAGAAGAGGAGGAGAAGAAAGAGAAGAAAGAGAATAATAATAATAATAATAATAATAATAATAATAAGAAGAAGGCTTTTAACGGTAAGAAGAACAATGAAAGTCACTATTCTTCTCGGCCGATTATCGACAATTTTGGTGGATGTCGTTGACACAATATTCACATTTGCTCTGCCTCATTCACACATTAATGCGCCGAAGAATTGTATTATATTAAAAATAAGTGCACAATTGTGTTCGAATTATTCTCATTTTGTACTGTCTTCATTTTAGTGATTTCTTTCTTCTCCCACTCTCTTAACGTCTTTTCCCCCCACGCCTTTCCTCCTTTCTGTTTCTTTAATTCCTTCGCCATGCATATAACATATATATATATATATATATATATATATATATAACATACATATGGGCGTATATATATATATATATAGATATATATATATAACATACATATG
>NC_068999.1:49459872-49462532 GCF_001194135.2 Octopus bimaculoides
GGATTATATATATATATATATATATAGATATATATATATATATATATATATATGTAGGTAGATAAGTAGATGTAAATATATATATGTACATGTGTAAGTATCTGCTTGAGTGGATATAAAAAGTATAGCGGGTAAATACATACAAAGACAGGCAGATAAAATCATTGCATTTCTCCTCTTCCTCATCCTCATCCCCCACAACCACCACCACCACTGCCACAGATATTGCCATGAACGTGTTCATCCTCAACATCAACTAGAACAGCACCAACAACAGAAACCAGAACAACAGCAACAACAACAACAAGGTCATTTCCCATCATCCATCCTCCGCAAATCCCACACGCCATCAAAGTACAATATAGCGCTGATATGGCAGTACGTTTCCGCTGAATGGTACAAGCAAAAAGGAAATGAAGGCTAGAAATTTGTAATTAAGATAAGAATTTAGATATCGATAGACTATTGTGTTCATTTCACTGCAATCACGAAACTAATTCCCAATTGGTTGTTATGCCGGACATGTAAAAATAACTGCAGGAAGTATGAGCGACGGAGTAAATCATGAACGAGATATCATTTCTATCGTACAATAATCTTGTTCGTCTTTCAACCGGATGCATTCTGTGTAAGATCGATGTCTCGTCTCTGTATTGACAAATTCACTGCTTTCTTCGTGACAATTTCCTGCCTGGTCGGTCGACATTCTGCCAGAGAGAAGGAAAGAGGAGCGAGTGAGAGAGAAAAAGAGAGAGAGAGAGAGAGAGAAAGAGAGAGAGAGAGAGAGAAAGAGAGAGAGGGAGGGAGAAAAAGAGAGAGAAAGAAGGGAGAAAGAGATTTTCAAGACGCCATTTTCTCAATCATTCCTGTGGTGTTTGATACTTTAAGAGATATAACAGCAACAACAACAACAGCAACAACAACAACTACTACTACTACTACTACTACTACTACTACTACTACTACTACTACTACTACAACAACAACAACAACCAATAAATAATAATAATAATAATAATAATAATAATAATAATAATAATAATAACAACAACAATAATAATAGTTTTCTTTGTTTATTTGTTGTTGCAGTTTTGCTTTAATATATAGCTTCAGGTCTGCACTGAACTGATATGGACGACCTATCATCAAAGGCGTTCCAGCCGTGACCAAGCAGATCTGTTGAGTGAAGTTGATAACTAGCAACTGTGCGAAAGCCTTCCAGCTCGCAGTTTTAAATAATTGTTTTTAATTTAGGCGCCAAGCCAACTATTTTACACTGGTGTATTATTTCACTGACCCCAGGATGATGATATACATACGCCATAGAAACCGGGAAACCGGGCCCATGAGCCTGGCAAGGCTTTGAAAGGGCGCATATATATATATGTACGAAGGGCTTCTTTCAGTTTCTGTCTACCAAATCCACTCTAGGCTTTGATCGGCCCGAGGCTATAGTAGAAGACACTTGCCGAAGGTGCCACGCAGTGGGACTGAACCCGGAACCACACACCTACTTATATATATATATATATATATATATATATATATATATATATATATATATGCTGTTTAATAAACATCATAATTTGATATTGAAAAACAAAATTGCGAATACTGCTTTTACGATCTTAAATTTCATGAGGGACCGTGTAATATAGTTGATATTGTTTACATTAGAAATCCCAGACATTAGATAATATACTGCACATACGTTCGTGCACAAACACATACATACACACAAACACACATACAATACAATATGCATACATACATATTTACTTAAAATATGTACTTATATGTATATATATGTATATATATATGTGTACGTATGTGTGTGTAATCGTTGAATTACCATATATCCAATAATGTTTGCAAATGTACGTCTGTTTGTTTTGTGCCAAGTCGATTCAAAGTCACAAAACCACAATCCGTACACCCACAAAACTATCAATATTAATAATCACCATCCGATATCGATAATTCAATACTATTCCATTTGACTTATGGATCTGCAATGTGTTTCAATTACAGTCTCAAATATTTGTAAACAAACAATAAAAATTGAAGCCATGACGTCTCCAAATTATGTCCCCTGACAGACGATCTTTTTTCTCTTCTTTTTTTAATATCATTATAACAACAGGAGATTGCTTGGTTTTGCCATGATCGCGTGTGCCGTAATGGTTAGGACTAATTTTAACGAACATATTATACCACATGGGTGTAGAAAATAGTAGTAATCAAGATAAATACAGTGGTATAAGCACTAAGCAGTGAAACACTGAATAGATATAGTGTTTTTACACCTTTTTCTATAAGCAAAAATTTTTTCTGCAAGGTAACACGGCAGTGAATTTGCCTTGAGAAGTTAAAAGATACCACAAACATATCTTAACTAACCTTAAATTCGTTCATAATCAACATGTTACATATATTCATACAAACACACATCTATCTATCTATCTATCTATCTATCTATCTATCTATCTATCTATCTATCTATCTATCTATCTATCTATCTATATGTACATATAAGCGCACGTGAACGAAGACGTGGACGCACACGCGATCATTTATATAAATATATAAATGCAACTGTAAAGAGAAGAAAATATTTCTATCTATGGAGTTATATATGTATATATATATATATATATATA
>NC_068999.1:49462598-49463992 GCF_001194135.2 Octopus bimaculoides
ATATATAAATCTCGTCAGTAAATCATAAATACGAAAGAGAAACACACTCCAAGTTATAGAGTAGTAGAGTGTACAGAGATAATGATAGATATGGCCGATCTTTGAGGTTAACCTGGTTTCACGCCCGTACAGCGCTTAGATTTACAGCGTTTCTTCAGACCATAGGCCTATGGCCTCTCTACACATGATACACACGCACACACACGCACACACACGCTCGCACCCCCCCCCACACACAGAGTAAGGGAGAGGAATAGAGTGTGCCAGATAGACGCAAAGACAGAGAGTTGTTTAATAAATGGAAATATAATCGACAAGATCTGACATATTTTTAACACATAGAAAAGAGACGTGCTTTAAATTAAGATTCTGCTAAGTTCAATCAAGTTCCATTGAATTTCATCTCCTTAATATATTTTTGAATATAAAATTATGAGACATATTTGTATAAATCTCTTAATAAAGATGGAGCACATATTCAACTGCATTTGATTAGGCAACCAGTGTTCTTCTATTAACTGCAGAAAAATTAATTGCTGTTATATTTTGTTGGATTTCAAATGACTACTGATTAAAGATGACAACTTAGAGAACGGTGTTAATATTCTGCTAAGCCGTCTAAAAACTGTTGTTCATAACGTTCTAGGAACTTCTAAGGCTTCAGGGAATCGTTTATCCTTTACTTGCTTCGGTCATTAGACTGCGATCATGCTGGAGCACCACGTTGAAGAGTTTTAGTCGAACATATCGACACTAGTACTTGTTTTCAAACTTTGGTGCTTATTCATTTGAGCGCATTTTACCAAACCACTATGATATGAGGGAGGTAAACAAACCGTTACCGTTATCCTTACATATCACTTCATTAAAGATAACACTTATCTAAAGTATTCCGTTTTCTTCTTAGCCCTTAAGTCACCATATTTTTGTTGAAACACACTTCCTTTGTTTCAATTAATTTCGAAAATAATGAAGAATTTGCTAAAATCACATTTTCATTGATATATCTTTCTTACACGTAATACATGAAAGTTGACCAATCAATTTATACGTTAACGGATATCATTCTGAACCACATTCCAGCTTTAAAAAACAGGCTATTTTTATAATAACGGCCAGAATAGATATAATTCGTGACACAACACCTTACACTATACACTTTTTAGATTTTATTGTGAAATTGGTCAAGTGTATTCCTATATTTTAAAATCTAATTAAATTCGAATCAATTCTTTATGAATTCTAATATATTCTGTGTGCATTTTCAATTTCACTTCTTCTTTTCCTTCGCTGGTTTGGATTAATAGTAATTTATCTATCTTTCGCCGCCTCTTTCTTTCTCTCTCTCTCTCTCTCTCTCTCTCTCTCTCTCTCTCTCTCTCTCTCTCTCTCTC
>NC_068999.1:49464208-49467288 GCF_001194135.2 Octopus bimaculoides
TATATATATATATATATATATATTTACACACACACATATATATATATGTGTATATACACACACACACATATGCATACACATATATGTATATGTATATGCGTGTGTGTTCCTTTGTGTCAGTGTTTGTCCCCGACCACCGCTTGACAACCAGTGTTGGTTTGCTTACGTCTCCGTATATTAGCGCCTCGGCAAAAAAGACCGATGGATAAGTAGCAAGTTTTAAAAAAAGTGTACTAGGGTCAATTCGTTCGACTAAAAACTCTTCAAGGCGGTGCCCCAGCATGGCCACTGTCTAATGACTGACAAAGACAAAAAAGGTAAATGCCATTGCTTGATCCTATGCCAGACCTGATCAGTGTAGAAGACGTTTGATTTAAGATGTTCCTGCCATGATCGTCCTCTTTATTGTAAACACAGAACATATATGGCGCCATTCTCCTACATATTCTTTTAGAAAGCAGTCCCGTTTGATTAGAGGGAGCTTCGACTACTATTCATTTTAGCAACTCAAGCGACGACATTAAGCATCTCACGTTGGCAATGGTTATACGATTTTGCATTTGTAAAGAACTTGAATTATTTACTTGTTTGCTGAGAATGGTTGCTCAGTGTTTTTGAGGAATAGCTTTGTCGAGACGTAAAACTCTAGCATGGTTATTATTGAACGAGGCCACTGGAATTTGAACTCAAATTGGAATCAAGAAAAAATATTCCGTTCTACTTTGTTGTCTTTTGTCTATTATTTATTTCAGTCACGACTATGTTGGGGCACAACCTTGAAGAACATTTAGTGGAATGAATCGACCCAGAAACTTTTTAAAGCCTCGTATTGATTCTATCAATATCTTTTGCTGAACCGCTAAGTTACGAGGATGTAAACACGCCAATGCCGGTTGTCAAGTTGTGGTAGGGGACGAACACAGACACAAAGACACACACACATATATACAACTAGATTCTTTCAGTTTCCATCTACCAAATCCACTCTGCAAGGCTTTGGTCAGCCCGAGGCAATAGTACAAGACACTTGCCCAAGGTGTCACGCAGTGGGACTGAACCCGGAACCAAATGGTTTGGGCGTAATCCTCTTACCACACAGTCACTCCTGCATTCCTGAATTTGTTTTGTAAACCATATGTTGCAATCAATATTGCTATCTTTTGGAAGAGACATTATTGGCGCCTGTAAACACACTCAACAGTTGTTTGCCCATGTTTTTTTCTCTCTCTTCTCCACCATCAATTTTTGCCGTATCAATCCTGTGGTTTCTCAATGCAACGAAGAAACAACACTTTATATTAAATTTTGTGTGTCAACGTATAAAAAAAAATCAGTAGAAAATCTAATATATTTGAAAATCTATAACCTTTGAGAAGGCCATCGGATTAATGTGGCGAAAATTTGGTGAAATGTAAAAGAACAACTTTTCACCTTTGAAAAAAACTAATTTTCAATCATAGACAGAGTTTAAATTCTCTCCTTCGACTTGTTATATAAACACTCACCAATTTTCACAGTTGGAAATCTGGCCGCGCAACGTTCCCCGACTCACAAAAAGAAACAACAATGAAACAAAAAAAGAACAAAATAAGCAAGAAAGAAAAAAAAACAAACAATATAATGCAACTGTCTGGAAATATAATAAAAAAACTTAAAAGGAAAACACAAAATAAATATAATAAAACACGAGAAAAACTCCAGCAAAATTGACATTAAAATTCCTATATTTGATATATAACGGTGAGAGAAAATATTTTCTTGGCCTTTCTTTTTCCCCTTCTTCTGTTCCTACCTTCATCGTTCTCCTCTCTTACTTTGCAGCAATGGAGAAAAATGTAATTATCTAATTATCACTGAATGACAATTTGAAATAGGAAATTAATAATAATCATCGAAATATATGACATTTAAATAATTTGAAGTTGTCATATTTCTCAGACTGAAACTAAAAAAATCGACACATTATGTCAATTTTTTCTTGTGCTTCTGTTTAGCTAGATTGCGCATAAATTAACATACGTATAAATATAAACAATAATCAATAATTAAATAATAACTGAATAATAATTAAAAAAATAATTAAATAATAGCTAATGACCGGAGTAATTCGCAATTAATGTAATAAATTCAATGATTGCTGGTTGAACGTTGAGAGGAGCGATCTAAAATACATGGCATAACAACTACACTGAATTTTGTATCTGGATCGTAAGATTCTTTATTGACTTACTGTTTAACCAAACTAAACGAACGATTGATTAATTTGGTGGATGTTAACCAATTGAACCAGTGCGTGTGTTAATGATATTGGCATAATGACTCTTCCTAGATACACAATTTGTGTTATTGTTTTTTAACGTCATTAAAATATCTTGATTGTAGGTTCCTGAATATGATGAATTAACTTGGAAAAAAAGGTATACTTGCCCAAGGTGTCACGACGTTGGACTGAACCCGGAAGCATGTGGTTAGGAAGCAAGCTTCTTACCACACAACCACATGAGAGCTCTAATATTTACTTTTCTTATCGTAAGCTTCAGTTTATTCACTGAGACGAATCGAGCGACATTTTTTTAGTTGAGTTCGATATCCTAAACAGAACTGCGTCCAAAAAACGGTTTCACATTTAACATTTGTAAGATTGAAATTAGAAAAGAACGACCAGAAAAAGGGAATGGTAATAAATGCCATCAGAAGTCTATGACGTTAGTAATGGTACATTTGCAACAAAATAGTCACGTGTTAAATCTATGGAACTAAAAGCCCGCACTAGAAACTGTGTCACATAATCCGGTGTCGCGACGAGGGATTAAACAATTAATTCATATTGCACACCACCTAACACGTGTGCGCGCACACTCATGTATGTATGCATGAAAGCATATGTATATATCTATATATCTCTATATATATATGTATGTATGTGTGTGTATGCGTGCGTGTGTGAGTATATATATATATATATATATATAAATATATATGATAGACATGTAGCTGTGTGTATTTGGTAGCGTACACAAATGGTTAAAATTAATGCAGATATATATATATATATATATATATATATATATATATATATA
>NC_068999.1:49468346-49468883 GCF_001194135.2 Octopus bimaculoides
TATATATATATATATATAAGAATATGTGCGTGTTTATGTGTGCATATATGTATATATGTGTACGTCGGCGTGTGGGTATGTGTGCATTTCTTTCTCCTGCTTTCTTTTTTTTACTGTGTATATTTTCGATTGACTTTGCCGATAAATTAGTTACGAAATGCCTTACTGACTACTAATTCACTTTAGCACGCATCAATCGATAGAAATTCAATTTCAGGAAGCGATGCTATCATTAGACTCTCAACAAGGTTCTGCCTGAATACTTAATCCCATTCTGAAGGATATAATTTTCTTAGTTGAGGCTCGAAGGCTTCGATGGTTTCCTTTGCATTTTTTATTAAGTTCAGTTCATCTTTCTTTTATATTGTTTGTTTTTAATGTTATTGTGTGTGTGTGTGCGGATGTGTGGGTTAGCTTACATTATCATCTTTGTTGTTGTCCGTTCTTGGCGTTTACGTTTCACCTAACAATGTAACAGACGGATCTGGGCGAACTAATCACGAAAGAGAGAGAGAGAGAGAGAGAGAGAGAGAGAGA
>NC_068999.1:49469636-49475020 GCF_001194135.2 Octopus bimaculoides
CGCTCTTCCGATCTCACACATACATATATACACACACGCAAACAGTATATTTACTTCTGTAGGCATCTTTCTATGGATTCAAATTCGAACAGTCCGTCAGAACGGCACGTTTACACATCATTCACTTTCATATAATATAATAACGAGAAAAAGAAGCCTTCTTCTTTGAACACCTGAGTGAAGAAAAGACTAGTGAATGTATATTAAACTGATAATGATTCCACATTCTACACTTCCTTGCTTGTATAATTCTGGCAATTACCGGAGCTGATTTACTTCAATTTAGGAAACCAACGTGGTTAATATCCTTTCTTAGAAACAATTCTTCAGAGATAATCAGCTTAATTTGTGTCATTTCTTCCAATTTAGACCTCCACCGCTAAAACATTTTCTGTTTTGTTTATTTGGATTATATACATTTCAGTGATTCGATCAATCGGTAATGATATGATTGACTCGATGATTCAGTGCCAGATCGATAGCAAAAGTAAATAAAAAGAAATTGAGAAATAAAAAGTATCCAAGTAGAAAATGGTAGCCGGAGAGAAAAAGAGATCAAACATTTTCAGTTGGAGTGCGAGATACATAAATACAGAGCAACAGTATCTTCAGAATTGGAGAAGAACTTCTTTGCCAGATCTCCGAGAATACAACTGTCTCATGCGACCCAAAAGCTGGTATGGCCTATATAGACAGAAGCTCGGTGGAGAAGCAGCCATCATACTAGCAAAAATCAATGCATGCGTACATATCCCGTAGGCTAGAGGGCAACAACAGCATTGACAGGTAGAGTGGCCTCTTCTGGATATGTGATAGATACATTACATCCCACCTAGAAGGATACACCTTCGCTTTCCACGAACGGGAGATAGCTACTAAATACCTGATAAACAAACGAGACAAAGATACCACTAAACCTCAACGTTGTGATAAAAAATGTCGGCTCTGCTATACTAGTGTGGAAGATATCACCCATATTATCAGCAGCTGCTCCAAAATTTTTACAAGATATTACTTGCTCCTGATGCTTGATATAGTTGAAAAGATTATTTTGCAATGCTATTCTCATGAAGAACTGCTGAGCATTCAACCTGTTGTGCTAACGATTCTGCCTCCTCAGCGCTTCAAGACAAAAGTAATATTGATTTCAACTTTTGGTACAGCGTCAGTAATTCTGATGGCGGGAATGAGTCGATTACATCGACCCCACTGCTCAATTGTTACTTATTTGATCGACCCCGAAAAGATAAAAGGCAAAATCGACCTCGCTGGGATTTGAAACCAGAACGTAAAGACGGACGAAATGCCGCTAAGAATTTGCCCTGACGCGTTAACGATTCTGCCAGCTCGCTGTCTTAAGATGAAGAATTGTATTAAGAAAGTGATGGTGTGAGAGATAGAAAAATGTATATGCATACCCATATGTGTGTGTGTGTGTGTGTGTGTGTGTGTCTACATATATATATATATATATATATATATATATATATATATATATATATATACATATACATACGTATACACAAACACACATATATATATCTATGCTACGCATATACTCATGTATGCATGCTTATAAAATTACACACGTATATATATATATAAATATATATATTCACCTATGTACATGTATGTATGTATATATATATATGTGTGTGTGTGTGCGTGTATATATATATATATATATATATATATACACACACACACATATATATATACACTTATACAAGTTTTGGTATGTGCATATGTTAGTACATAAATAAATATCTGTTTATAGATAAATATATATTGAGTTATAAATATACTTCCATGTTTACTAACCAAATACGTGTGACGCGATGTGTACACGGGCCAAGTGTAGGATACACAATACACACATATGGATCTACTTAAAAAGTTACATACACTCGATATCCAATTTCTTTTATTACGCAACGTATCGAGTTTGAAAAGTTCGGAACACACTGATATGCACTTGTTTTTTTTTATTGATATGTCAACACTTACATGCAATTGTACAAGTACATATAAAAGAAGATATGTTTATTTATATGTTTGTAAACATCCATACACACATATAGATATGCATATATACATATATGTATAAACACACACACAGACATATATATACCACACACATATGTATTGCGTAGATACACAAACACACGCACGCATACGCACACGCACACACACGCACACACACACACACACATATATATATGCCTTTGTATTTATATCTATATATATATAGAGAGAGAGGGATACATATTTATACACACACACACACACACACACACACGCGCACACACACATATATATAGAGAGGAGCGGTAGTGGTGTCAATGAGACCCAGAGGTGTCAGGTATTTATAAATGTTCTAAAATCTACACAGCCTTGGGTTTTTTTTTTATCTCATTACGAAAAGTAAATCTTTATATATATATATATATATATATATATATATATATATATGTAAATGTATGAATTAGTTGTAAGGATTCAGTAGAACCTAGGTATATCAAAATGTAGAACGCCAGAAATGGCTAGGTACCAAGCATAGAGTTCACAGTTAGGTAAACAACAACTAAGTCCAATTGTTGGTTGGATTCTGTTGATATGTAAGTACCAAATCCAATTTAAACCGTGGACCCAACTCTGGGGTTGGTTCTAAATGTGGCATAGTCATTATAAGAAAACACGAATGGCGCTTAAGATTTAAAAAGACATGTTTTCCCCTCTCTATCTGCCGCCCCCACACATATATGTCTGTATCTATATATATACTCATCCATACAAATATACATAAATATATATACTTATATATATATACGATACATACGTATATATTTGTACACACGCATACACACACACGACTGTGTTTAGATCCAGTGCACTTATTTATTTTACAATGCTCCCACCGCTGTTAACCGAAAATTTCAAGATGTAACTATGTGAAAATACCAGTCTACTACTGGTATTTATATTATCAATCAATGACGAATCCATTTGTTCAAAATCTCATCAAGGCCTTTAATTAACTGTAAAGTCAATGCTATGATTCTCAACAGTTTGGAACCTTTATCGGTACACTATATCACTGTATCTGTCTGTCCCCCTGTCTCTTTCTTCTCTCTCTCTCTCTCTCTCTTTCTCTCTCTCTCTCTCTCTCTCTCTCTCTCTCTCTCTCTCTCTCTCTCTCTCTCTCTCTCTCTCTCTCTCTCTCTCTCTCTCTCTCTCTCTGTTTGCTTAACTTCTATGATATCCAATATCCATAACTGTCGTTATAGCTACTACTTCTACGAACACTGAGAGATCAGTTGCATCGTATTATTTATTTATCCCCACATAACCGTGGATGTGCTGTTTGAATAAACTAAACTATACTACGGTAGTTACCACGAGAGAAACCCTCGTATTGGCATTTGGTGCAAAATGCACTCTTGTTTTTAAACAAGAGTGCATTTTACACCATTTTGCACCATGTCGCACCAAACGCCATTATGAGAGAATTTTTCTCATGACATCTACCACAGTATAGCTTATTCTAACAGAACATCCACGTTTAAGTGGAGATAAATATTACCTCTCAGTATTAATACTGCCTCTGTCACTTATAAATATCTATCTATCTATTTATCTATCTATCTATCTATCTATCTATTTATTTATCTATCTATCTATCTATCTATCTATTTATTTATCTATCTATCTATTTATTTATCTATCTATCTATCTATCTATCTATCTATCTACAAGAGTGGGTGCTGAAAAGTTCCTGGCTTTAAGGGATGTCGACAAAGGCCTGGTCGGAGGCCCAACATTCCCAGTTCTTTTACAGGGCTTAGGAAAAACTGAAGGGGCCGCTGCAATAAGTGTGTGAATCTGAGAGTGGAATACGTATAAAATAATAATTAACTGATCCACCAGTATTTTCTTTTAAATAGCTAGGATATTTTCAATATACACACACAAACCCACGCACACGCACATACAGACACTCACGCATATATACGCACATATGCTTATATACATATATACATTCACACGCATACATATAGTAGAGTTGTATAGTCTTCATGATACATTCTCTCATATACATAAATGCTTTTTTATGCTTTTTAAATGCCAAAATACAGCAAACTGCAAATATAAAACAGGTTGATAGCTTTAGCAGACATATTGAAATATCAAATAAATCACCCATCAACCTGTATTATATTTATAAATTGCTTGTTTTGGCTTTTTCAAAAATACAATGAACAAAACACACACACACTCACACATTCACACACACACATTCACACACTCACACATTCACACACACATACACACAGACACAGACACACACACACACACACACACACACACACACACACACACACACACATACAGGATGTGATTATCTTGATACTCTCTATTACTCTTTTACTTGTTTCAGTCATTTGACTGCGGCCATGCTGGAGCACCGCCTTTAGTCGAGCAAATAGACCCCAGGACTTATTCTTTGTAAGCCTAGTACTTATTCTATCGGTCCCTATTCTATTGTTCGCCTGTCTGAGGCTAGCTTTCTACCACAGGACAAATAGATCTCGTAAAGGGGTCTTGGGCATTGCTCTTCATTCGCTAACAAATCTACGCAACAAAATCCACCTCCAGTTAAAAGAACAATGACAATAACGTACAGAAAATGAAGAAATAAACAAGTGTTCAGTTCGAAACAAACAGCCTGGCGAGCAGATTTATATTTTACGCCATTTTGTAAAATATTTTTCATACTGAATCGAAAATAGTAGAACAAGGAAAACTGAGAGAAAACTAAGAGAAACCTCACCATTTTTGCGTAGAGAGAATTAAAACGAAAAAAAGAAAACTACCGAATTGGTCTGGCACCGTCTACATTCGTCTAATATAATATAAATAATAACTTGTTAAAACAACCTGAATATTCATCATCCATATGTTCCATGTTAGTGTGGTGGGGGTAGGTTCAATGACCTTGCTTACTACTACTACTACTACTACTACTACTACTACTACTACTACTACTACTACTACTACTACTAAACAAATGTAAACACCTCCCACAACAAAGACAAAAGCAGCATTATACCGGAAATTCCTGTCAAGACATACGAGAAATGATATATATATATATATATGGATGTATGTAAGTGTGTACGTACGTACGTGTGTACAGAAGATATATTTATTATATACATATATTGTATATATATATATATATAGATAGATAGATAGATAGATAGATAGATATATGTACATACACACACAGACATATATATATGCATACATATATGCATATATCTATACATATGTTTATGTCTATATATATATATATATATATATATATATATATATATATATAT
>NC_068999.1:49475214-49479287 GCF_001194135.2 Octopus bimaculoides
AGAGAGAGAGAGAGAGAGAGAGAGAGAGAGAGAGAGAGAAGAAAGAGACAGAGAGGTGATAGAGAACAGGACAAAACACTTAGCGAATACCAAGCGAAACAAGACCCAGATGAAAACTGGAAAAAAAAACAAGAACATTCTTTTCCACGCCATGCCTCGATTGTTTATTACTGAAGATATGCCGTGTAAAAGTAAGCAATGTCCTCTGAGTGCAGACGCACCTACACGACTGTTGGCTGTTGTATATGACAGCTTGGTTTATCGTACATATTCGCTGCTACCATATTGACTGCACAACAGTCAGGTACTCTACTGCTGAAAGTAACGAAGCGAATAGTGTTGGTATTTCTGATAATGCTGCTTTTGTTGATACTGTTGTTTCAGCAGTGTTGCTGTTACTGCGGCTGTGGCTGTAATTGCTGCAGTTGTCAGTTGCCCTGCTGCTGTTACTGATAATGCTGCGGTTGTTATAGTGCTGCTCTTGCCAATCGCTCTTGTTGTTGATTAAGCTATCCCCGCTAAAAAAGACCACCCCCACCAAATCAAACAAATCCCGATTTAGTTTAACAATAAAACAAAGAAAAAGGTAAAAGGGGAAATTGAGCAACGAATGATAAGGGGCGAATTGTCTGTTCTCCTCATTCGAGAGGGATGGTCTCCAAAGTCTCCATCCATCGTAGGAAAGGGCTCTAGGGCCAAAACATAAAAAGGGGTAAGTTTCCATGAAGGAACAAGTGTCCGATGCTAAATATTTCCGAAAGGTGGTCGTTTTCTTTGACTAGCGAAAAGATGCTGCTGTACATTGTAGCGACCCAGCATCTTAAGGCCGGACCGAATGCGAAAGCTCTCAGGACAACCGGCAGATAAAGGTTGTAAGAGCAGACGGTAATGATAATAATGATGCTAATGTTGATTGTATCTAATTTTGGCACAAGTTCAGCTAATTTAATGGTGAGGTAAGTCGATCGCATCGATCTCAATACCTGACAGGAAATCCATTTTATCGATCCCGGAGGGATTAATGGCAAAGTTGACCTCAGCGTTATTTGAACTTTGAACGTAAAGATCTGGGACAAGAAAAGGAAAGCATTTTATCCGACGCTCTAACGATTTTTCCGGAAGTGGGTAAAAAAAAGACAAAATGACGCACAATGAATACACTGTAACTCAATACTTTCTGGGTTCAAGTCCCAGCCCGGCAACGGGAATCGAAAAAAGTGTAACAGTCTGAGACCTCCTTCGATCACGACTGACCATGGGATTGCACCCAGAAAGTCACCATCCTAGGTACAAGTCCGGGCAAGGTTGTTTATGGAAGACTAGCAATCGCCCATGCATACCGGCCTCCCCTCTCCACGCCACCAGTGTAATCCAAGGGAAAGGAAAAGGGGCCGATACAGCTTGGCACCTGTGACGTTGCAACACGCAGCCCAGTCCGGGATTCGAACTCACAACTTCACGATCGTAAGCTCGGTGCTCTAACCACTGAGCCTTGCACCTTCACAAGTGTAACAGTACTGTCGTTATATTTCTGTTTCCCTCAACGAAATCCACTTACAAGGCTTTGATCAGCCCGACACTGTAGTAGGAGAGACTTGCCCAATGTGCCACATTGTGAGACTGAACCCGGAACCATGTGGTTGGGAAGCAAACTTCTTACCAGACAGCCACACCTGCGCCTAATCATATATATATATATATATATATATATATATATGTGTGTGTGTGTGTATGTGTGTGTGTGTGTGTTTGTGCGTGTGTGTTTGTGTGTGTGTGTGTGTGAGTGTGTGTGTGTATGTGTGTCTGTGTTAAAAATATATATAATTTTATCGAACTCAGAAGAATGAAATTCAAAATGAACTCCAATGACATTTGATCTTAAATCAGAAGAGAGTGACCTATCTAATTATAACAACCGACAGTTAGGATAGTGCTAAGCCCATTCATGGGTAATATCATTGCTCTATATAGCCGAAGTACTCTTCACTCAACCAACTGTTCTTAGTTCTTAGCAAGGAAGTAAATGTCACAATAATATCTTCGACAACTTCCGGAACATATATATATATATATATGTTTATATGTATGTATGTATAAATACCAATTTCGAGAGAAGCGCGCTAACATTTATATAAATACGCGGAGACACGTAGATAGCCATAGAGTAGACATATTTATAATTAATCATATCCACGATGCAGAAATATTTGTTAAATAAATAAACACACACACACATAGACACATGTATCAATACGAATGTATGTATGTATGTATGTATGTATGTATGTATGTATGTATTACATACGGATGTGTGTATGTATGAATGTACGTGCGTATATTTGATGTAATATTTGTGTATGCATGAAAGTAACAAGAGCATATTTCATATATCGTTTTCATATGCATACCTATATAGATATACACAAGCATGTACAAGTCTTTTTATGAATCTACATACACACACAGACATGTATACATACGTCATCAGTCACATGCGTATGAAGATATATATATATATAATTAAACACACGCACATGTTTATATACATGTGCATACATATACACATATACAGATACAGGCACACGTATATATATACATGTATATATATATAATAGTATTGGTGATGGCAATAATGCGACCCTGATGAGATGGAGTATCCAGAAATTTGTAATATGTTGTAATTTGTTACAATATTTTACGAGACATCTGATGATGTGGTTTATTTTTCCGGGATACCCTATTGAAATGTGCATAGGTTTGGCTTATTGTGGTTGTTTCTGTTATTATAATTGTTGCTGCAATAAAGTATCTTCAATGCATTGATTTTGAGCTCTATCCTTTAAGAGACATGTATACATATATATATATATATATGTATGTATATATGTATGTATGAACGTATATTTGCACTTATGTTTTCATATGGAGATATGTTAGTGGTTTCAAATATTCGGATGTGGTTGTGATGTGCAATTTGTATATGACAAACGAACTTGTGTGTCTTTACACACAGACATACACAAATAAATCGCACAACTCTACCGAAACGCATCATCAGATGAAAGGATGAGCCTATATGAGTAGAAGACTATGCATGGGTATGTTAGTAGAAAGCTCCGTGATGATACAGTTTATCATGGACGAATATCCGGATTACTATCTCCCGCTTTGAAGGGTGTGCGTTTGCAATCGAAGAACATGAAAGCCGTAAAATGTGACAACCGATGCACCATATCATAATCAGTCGCCCGAAAATGTCATCACGGTATTAACTACCGATGAGATATGACGTTGTAGCTAGGACAGTCAATAATGAAATCCGTCGGAAGGATAAACGTGAGGAGAAAGAGATAAGAACCCACAATATGGTAAGAGCCATCGCCACTCATAATGAAAAGGACTACTGGCGGAATGTACCAGTGAAGACGTCAATAAAATGTAAGCACAACAGACCTGATATAATGATTTGGGATAGAGAAGAGAAACTGTGCACAGTTGTGGAAATTAGCTGCCCATTTGATATTAACACAACGCTAAAGATCAGTGCAAAAGAGAACACCTATGCTGAACTATTGAGAAATCTGCAGTTACTCTATCCAGATTACATGTCCAGGTTTATACCTGTAGTTACTGGGGCCCTGGGTTATGTAACATACTGCCTAAATACCAACCTTGAGAAATTAGGCTCCTCAAAACCAGAAAGGAGAAAGCTAATTTGAAAACTACAGATCCATTCCGTCACTATAACTGTAAATATCTGTAAAACTTTATATGAGCATGTCTAGATATGCAACTATATGCATGAGAAGACATATATAAAACATACAAATCTGCACATACATACATACATACATACATGCCCTGTTGTTGATGTTACAATTCCGATGAAGGAGCCTTGAGTCTAGGTTAGAAACCGGTTCGTTCTTTATTGGCAAGAACTCTTGAAATAGATTAAATAATGACACACACACATACGTACATACACACATGCATACACACACACACACACACGCACACATATATATGTATATATATATATATATATATATATATATATATATATATATATATAT
>NC_068999.1:49479332-49480483 GCF_001194135.2 Octopus bimaculoides
AGAGAGAGAGAGAGAGAGAGAGACAGAGAGAGACAGAGATAGCCAGATAGCTATAGATTAATACCTATCTATCTATCTATCTATCTATCTATCTATCTATCTATCTATCTATCTATCTATCTATATTAGTAGCCTTTTGACTTTACTAAGCTTTAAATAACTGTACATTTTCTATTTCCAATTCCTCTCGTGCAAATGTCAATAATCAACCAAAATAAAGAGGCACTTTTTATAGAAAATTTCTCAACTTTTATCCTATACTGTAATTTCTACACATTCGTTAGTCTCAGATACTAGAGATATTCTAGTCATTCGTGTGCCAAATCCAGATGTGCGTAGTTCAGTGTGTGTATGTTTTTATGCTTAAGAATTGTCTGCTACCAGTGCCTTGCGTCTATAATTTTCACGTTTTGCAAGTGAATAAGTGCGCGCGCACGATGCACGTACACATACATACATACACACGCACACGTGCACGCTCCGACGTCCCTGCCGACAGAGCTGTATAGACGCATAGATACACGATTATACGAGGAGGTGTTGAAAAGATCTTGGCTTAAAGGGTGTCCGAATTCTTTAACGGGACTTAGAAAAGCTGATGGACTGACTAAAAAAGTGAAACATTGACTGCGATGTGATAGGATAACAATTCACAATTTGCTGCTTTAATTATCCAACTGGCGCCATGTTGTAATAGAATCTGTGTAGATCATGTAATCAGTTGAAAAATTCCTCAACTGAAGATGAACATGCTTTATTAGTCTTATGTATCTTATTCTAAAACCTATTTCATTTAACTCTCGTGTCAAAAGAAATCATTCACATCTTAGCTTGTTGTTGAGTCATTATTTTGTTTTTCCTTCAGCTTGCTTTCAATATGGCGGCGGACTTTTGCAATTTGCATGCCGTTATCAATTATGTAACTTTCAAAGGAATGGAGTTATACATAAGTAATTTTAAATAAGTGAACTTCAAAGTTTACTCGGTTTAAAGAATTTCTATATTAATTTATCAATAAAACGCAGTTGCTTTCTCTCTTTCCATCCCACCGCCTGTCGTCTTGCCTTCCTCCGCTCTATCTCATTGGTTACCATGCAAGTTTTGTCATTATACCTCCTTGGGAGTGTATATATATATATATATATATATAT
>NC_068999.1:49480585-49488318 GCF_001194135.2 Octopus bimaculoides
CTGTAGATTAGACTCGCAAACATAATGAAAGAATGTATTTTATGTTCATATAAATGTATGAATGAAAGAAAAGTTATATGTGTGTGCACAGGCTGGGTCTGCGTTAGTTTCTTGTTTCTGATCCTCGTGAATTAGTAACTCCGAGTAGTGACTTAACACCGACACAACTTTGAAGAGATCTTATTCCTGTCACATAACAGTATATATAAGAACATCTTCCAGCAGCATTGCAGTGCACGCCAATGTGAAACTATAATCATTTGCTTTCTCTCCGTCTGTATGTCTCTCTATGCACACAGATACACACACACACACACACACACACACACACACACACACACACACACACACACACTCACACACACACACACATACCCACACAGACAGACACAAAAATACACACACACATTCACACACACTCACGCATATGTATATCTACACGACCGGATTCTTTCAGTTTCCCGCTACTAAATCTACTCAGACGACATTAGTCGACCCGGTGCTGTAGTAGAAGACACCTAACCAAGATGCCATACAGAAGGACTGAACCTGAAACCACAAGATCGGAGAGGAGCAAGCTTCTAACCCTCTCAGCCACGCCTGTGATAAGCATTTTTTTTTCTCAGGTTCAAGCACTCATAAGGCCGGTTACTCGGTTTCTGTGGCGTCTAAGTGGCCGAGATCACAAATTTCCCCAACAGAATGTCGGTCCCATGCAGGTTTCGAAGGCGGCTGTTTTGAAGGGAGGGATCAAGTCAATTGCACCGATTCCAGAGTACTGGAGTTGATCTAATCGACTGGCTCCGCTCACCCTCCCCAAAAATTTCGGGCCTTGTGCCTAGAGTAGAAAAGAATATTCTTTGAGCAATTTTGCAAACTTGCTAATTATGGAAAACACTGAAAAGGAATCCTTTTATTCGTTCTGTAGAGATTGTGAACGCGGCTTTAGCATAATGAATCAACTCGAAACTAGTTAAGAAACCATTCAGGTAAATTCCGTTTGGATATGTTGGTGTGCATCAAATGCTACTAATTGGATGAAAATTCTATCAGCCTAGATATATTTTACAAAGAACGAATTAAAAGCAATGGAAAAAAACTATCTGATTTAATATGAACGTAATTCTGTGCTGTTTGATATGAAATATTTTGTAAGGCTTACATATGAAAAGATTCTCAGAAAAGATAATGGATAATTCGTCAGCAGGTTTTGTAATTAAATGATTCTAGATTTCATCCTTTCCAGCAGTTTTATTAACAGTGATGGTTTGAAAATTTGACACAACGCCAGCAATTTTAGGAGGAGGGGGTAAGCAAACCCATTGTATCGACCTCAGCAGTTGACTGGTATTTTATTTTATCGAAATAATATGAACATTTTCAGATTTTAGCACGCGGTTAGAAATTTTTAGAGGAATTTCCATGGAGGAGTACGTCGATGTAATCGACGTACTCAAATGGTATTTATTTTCTCGATCCCGAAAGGATGAATGGTAAAGTCGACCTCTGCCGCTTACATATATCTGTTAAATTCAAAGATCTAAAACAAAAAACTGGTGGAATCGTTAGAACACCGAGCAAAATGCTTGACGGCATTTCGTCCTGAGTTCAAACGGCGCCGGGGTCGACTTTGCCCTTCAAACATTCGGAATTGATAAAATAAATACCAGTCATGCACTAGAGTCGATGTAATCGATTTACCCTTACCCCAAAATTGCTGGCCTTGTGCTTATAGTAGAGAAGATATTAATAGAGCGCTTCAGCTCATTAGGTTCTGAGTTCAAATCCTGCAGAATTTAACTTTGCCTCTCATCCCTTTGGGTTCGATACAATAAGGGCACCAAGTAAATACTGGTGTCGATAGCATCGAGTTTTCCCTTCCCCTCAAAACTGTTGACCTTGAGCCTAAACCCGCGACAGTTATATAAAAACGGAGGTTCCAGCCTCTTGCGTTTTGAGTTCAATGTCAACGTTGTCTCTCGTCCCCAGCCCTGGCGACGATAAGATAAACTACCAATTGAACACTGGGGGCGATAACATCGACTAATCCCTGTTCCTCATACCAAAATTAGAAGTAATTGTATTAAAGGAGGTGACAAAACCTGCACATAAAATGTTCTCATTCACAACATATTTTTTAATGAAGATATATTAAAATATTTCGAGAAAGCTTATTCAAGTAAAAATTATTGAATTTGTAAATATTTTCCCCTATTTTTATTATTTTATTAAAATTCAGTAATATGAACATCTATTTGCCGGAAGCAGTTTGATAAGAAAGATTTTATTAAAATTCCTAAAACTGAATTTAATATGCACGTGGGAATTTGACTGGAACCTGTTGCTGTTGCTGCTTATAGTCGCCTACGGAGTAAGAGGAGGAGTAGGAGAAGAAGAAGAGAGAGAAATTATTGAGAGATTAGAGAGAGGGAGAATATTTTCCTTAAGGGGAGAGAACCGCTAGAGGGTATATATATATATATATTTTCCTTTATCATAAGAGGTCTTTTAATTTAATATGTTTCCTTTAAAATAATTTTTGTGCAAGATCTTGAGGTTTTGTCAGTAATCGTTTTATCATGTTTCCATTACAATATAGTTTCATCAACCATGGAAGATAGGCTGTGTTAAAAAATTATCATGAAATATTCTAAAGTTTAGAATTAATTTAGATAACAAAGTTTTAGCGTGCACCAACTGCTAAACATCTTTTGCAACGCCCTTTGTTGGCATGAGGGTATAATATTGTAGGCTTCCAATAAAAGGGGCAACTGAGCTGATAATATTGTATTTATACGTTTTAGCATACGCAATAATATCTTCTCCGCAGTAAACTGCAGTGAATTTGACCTCGGCGGAATTTGAACTTGGAATATGAAGACGGATGTAATGCCGCTAAACATCCTGCCCGGCGTGCTCACGATTTTCCCAGCTCATCGCTTTACTTAATTGTAACATATTAGTTTCAACTTTTGGCACAAGGCCAGCAAATTTTGGGGAGAGGTAAGTCTATTACATCAACATCAGTGCTCAACTGGTACTTATTTTGTCAACCCTGAAAAGATGAAAAGCAAAGTTGACCTCGGCGGAATTTGAACCTAAAATGCACAGACAAATGAAATGCCGCTAAGCATTTTGCCCTTCATGCTCACGATTCTGCCACCTTGGCACCTTACTTAATTAGCCCCGATACTGTTAGAAACTAACTTCAAATAGCTACCGACAGTATAGGACCAAATCCTGACTACAAACGTAGCTCAACTGGGCACTCTAAAACCAACACAAGTGGTAATAGTTTATTTAGGCAAAAAAAAACCCAGAAATTTTGAAAGGAAGAAGTTTAGTTGGAAAAGAACACAGAAAAGAGAACACGATGCGAAGGGTCTAAGACCGAAAATTGAGCAGTATGACCAAACAGTCTTAGCAAATAGTTCCAAATCATACAAGTAACCGGAAGCATCGTAGTTCCTGTCTCTACTATACTCAGATAAGACAGTTTACCAGAAAATCTAAAACAAAAAGAGATTTCTTCTTGAGTTAAACCAACATTTAAACACAATCTCTAACCACAATATCGAGAAAATTATGGAATGTATTGTACGTATTTTGTGGAGACGTGTGGCTTAGTGGTTAGGGTGTCAGCACCATGCTCGTAAGATTGTGGTTTCGATTCCTGGACCGGGTGACGCGTTGTGTTCTTGAGCAAAACACTTCATTTCACGTTGCTCCAGTCCACTCAGCTGGCAAAAAATGAGTAACGCTGCGATGGACTGGCGTCCCGTCCAGCTGGGGAACACATACGCCATTGAAACCGGGAAACCGGACCCACGAGCCTGGCAAGGCTTTAAAAGGGCGCATTTATATATTTTATTGTACGTACTTTAGCATTTTGAGACAGGAGAGAGGTAAACATCTTAGCCGGCAGCGTCTGAAAATGCTCGTTATGTAATAAAATGTGTAATGTAGTTTTCAACTTGAGGAAAATGTAATATATCCACAAATGTGAATACAAGGATTGCACATGAATATTCGAACCGTTTCATGTGTGCCATGGGTCTGCTCATTCAAGGTCGAGCTGGATCCACATATCTCTACCACCACTACCACCACCAACATCGACAACAACAGTGACAACAGTTAACCAGTAAATCAATAGTTATTATTATCTCCCCGGCAGTGCATTTCCTCCTAGTTATTAACATGCATAGCAATCATTTCAGAATCCAGTTGAGAATTCTGATTGTATTAATTTCAATTTTATTTTCTTTATGTTTCGGCATCTTTATTGAAAAATGGACACATAAATAATTACGTCCACATATCTTGTTTCATTTGTTGTTTTAATGATTTGAGAGATGCTCAGAAAACAAACATAGTGTGAAGTGTTTCATAGTATCACTGTTGGCAAAGATAGATAATTGCGAAATATGAGACACGATAATCTAGAAAAATAACTTCAAAATATACTATATTGCTTTAAATAGACTATAAATAGCTTCAAAATTCTCTGAAAACTGGCCATTTTAGTGTAAGTACACTGAAGCCGACCCACTCGGAAATGGAAACTGATTTTGTGATTTGGCTGGTCGGCAACTTGCCATCATTTAGTATTACTTGTATTTTAATTCTAAATTCTAAATTTGCAAGTTATCATAAGAAGATTTGGTTTAACCAATATTATCTTGTAGCGTAGGTAATCAATTATGATAATTAATTCCACAGCTTTTTCAGAATGAATCATCGCAGCTTGACCTTCATGTGTTGTTCAATGAGTCAATACATCAACTCCACAGTCTGCTACACATTCACGTGTCTGCCTGATGCTAACAAAATGTTTCTATTGACTCAAATTTCTTACATTTCAACGGTAATTGATGGCAACGAATACATTGAATGCCAACTTCATAACCTATCCCTCTACAAGCTCAGCGGTCCGGTGTATTAGTCTCGTGAGTTCGAATTGCGTGCGCGGAAAGATGGCGTACTAATTTATCGCAAGTAATAAGAATGTTATTTTGTTGTATTTCCGGAGGGTCATTATGTCAATAATAAACGCACGCACGGGCACTGTTTCACTTCTTTTATTATTATTATTAGTAGTAGTACATTCGTTAACATTTAACCAATTAACATATAGAATGTAGGATTTTGAAACAGCGAAGCTTCCTTTCCGAGGGCCCAGGTCGGCTGGAACGAGAATCTGCTGATTCTTTTCCTTCGCTTTTTCAGCAATTTTTCGCTCAGATTGCTCAACAATACGACCTCTTTGAAAATCTGACAGTTCTGCTGAAGTTTTTGTGCGTGGCATGGTTACTCTTCGCAAATGTTTAACATAATGGCACCTGGAATGAAGAATAATAATTACATTGTAAATCCTACACCGCTGAAAACATATTAAGACGCTTAAATCAGAAATTTTGAAAATTAAAAGCGTTTATTTACTTTCTGCATGTCTGTGTATATATGTATATGTTTGTATATATATATATATATATATATATATATATATAAATGTCTGTAAATGCATACACACATATATGCATATATATGTATGTGTGTGTATGCGTGCGCGCCTGTGCACAGTTATACATACACAGATGCATATGTTTATGTATATTTATCTATATGTATTCTCATATCTGTGTGTCTATGTATTAATGAATGTATGTGCGTGTTCTCATTGCTTTCTTTCTTTCTTTCTTTCTTTCTTTCTTTCTTTCTGTCTTTTTCTATTTTGTCATCTAATCCGTCTTACTTTATATATTCTCCACCCCTCCATTTTCCCCAACAAGTTCATCTATTGTGTAAATACGATAAGGCCTGTCTTTCTTTAGCAAACTTGAAAATGTCAAAGCAAACACTATACTGATTTTTGTTGTTGTTGCTGTTGCTGCTGCTGTTGTTTTCGTGTAATTACAACGAAATACCCCGAGCAGCTTTCCTTGACGGAAATACTTATTACACAAGATAACAGACAAGAGATCCTTAACGCCGAGTCTTTTCTTTAACAAAGATAAAAATCAAAGATTTCTGCTTTTTATTTCCTATTTTAGTATCTCGCGGCATCTTTCAAGAATTTCCTATTATATTGTACATTCTGGGGGCCATGTACAGAATATTCATTATATTTTTTCCCCCAATCATACGTATAAATAGATACAGATACGCACTGATGTATATATATATATATATATATATATATGTATATATATATATATATATATATATATATATATACATACATATATATGTATGTATGTATGTATGTATGCATGTATGTATACACGTATACTATGCGCGTGAATGTATGTATGAGTCTATACACAAACCAACAGAGAAGCTAAGATGCACATACACATGGACCGTATCACATAGTCAGCCATGTCTGCGTATACCCGTATATACTGACGTACGTGTATATGTTTGCATAAGTATGTATGTAGGTAGGTATATATGTCTGTATATGTGTGTGTGAGTATGTGTGTGCTAAATAAAATTGCTCACGTGATATTAAAAGATCTACACAAGACTGTTGCATTTAAAACAGAATACACTGCAATTACTTTATTTTACAAAAAATTGGATTAGCTGGTTTTCTATGAGAGTAGTTCCTTGTTAAAAGGAGTCCACGCTATTAATACAACCTCTGTCGCTAATATATGTATATTTTAACAAACTCACTGGCTAAACACGACATCAGTACCTGCTCTGGCACTGCTTTTCCAAATATCGCTAGCGGGGAGATGAATCGCTGCTATCTCAAGCGGTCGAGCGTCCATCATTGGCAAGACTAATGGAGGTCGAAATCACGTGATCTGGCGATCTCGGCATTAGAGATGGCGGGGATTTATCTCTCCGCTGTCGGAGTGAATTTTGCACCAGAAGCCAATATGATAGTTTCTTTCATAGTTTTTACCGCAGTATAGTTTGTCTTAACAAAACATCTGCGTTTAGGTGGAGATAAATATTTTCTTACTTGCTGTTTTAAGATTGTAAGCACCAATGATTTTTTGCATTTAATCAAGGTTCTAAGGCCGCAAAAGCTGCTCGCGACATTTGTGCTGTGTATGGAGAGGGTGCCATAGCTGAAAGAACCGCTCGTGATTGGTATGCCAAGTTCAAATAGAAATTTTGACCTCACAGACGTATCTCGTCCTGGCCGTCCAGTTGAGTTCGATAAAGAGCGATTAAACTAACTTTTGCACGAAAATTCTCGTCAAACGACAAAGAAACTGGCAGAGAAAATGGAATGCTCCCACACTGCTATAGAGAAACATCTTCACTCGATGGAAAAGGTTCAGAAGTATGGCGATGAAAAATGGTGCCTGTACATCAATATGAAGCAATATGGCTTAGTCCCGGTAAACAAACGATAACGCGCGTGAAACAAGATCTCCATCCGAGTAAAACGATGTCGTGCGTATGGTGAGACTGGGAAAGGATTATCCATTACGAAATGCTTGAACGGACCCAAACGGTCAACTCTTTCGATCTCTTTCAAATACTATGCACGGAGTTTCGTTCAATATTGATGCAGAATTGAGAGCTTGGTTGGACCAATTTTTCGAGTCGGAATCGGGTGATTTCTACCAACGAGGTATTGAAAATCTTGTTGAACGCTGGGAAGAAGTTGTAAACAACAAGGGTGAATACATTATTGATTAATTAGTTATCTTTTATTAAACCTTTAAAAAAATTAAAATAAAAAAAAACGGCGGGAACTTAGTTGCCAA
>NC_068999.1:49488431-49489037 GCF_001194135.2 Octopus bimaculoides
ATATATATATATATATATATATATACATACACATATACACCCATGCACGCAGATATATTTTTAGACGTTTGCGAGTCTTGATCGAACAAACCCGTAGTCAAAGCCGTTTCAGCCATGAAAGTACCATTTACTTTCGATTGTTTTTGATTAGATTATCGAACATCTGTATCCGGTTATTATACAGAAGCATGTGATTTGCGAGATATTTGGCTGTCATATTTAGCAGGTTGACCGACCTCATAGGAGCTCTTTCATTCACTCGCATTCAGAACGCTGTCAAGTGTTAGCGTCTGTATTAGTGGATCGTTGATTGACTGGCGTTCTGTGCATTCCGTCAATTTAGTTTTCTAGTGCTTCTTTTGTGTTGGGCATTCTAAAAGCTATTGTTGGTTTTAGCGTGTAATAATGTAACTATACATACATACAAAATACATACGTATATATATATATGTGTGTGTGTGTGTGTGCATGTGTATATGTGTGTATATGAATGTGTGTGCTTGTGTGTGTTCGCGTGTGTTCTTTTTCACATTCGTTCTCTCCTCCAATATGTGTGTGTACATATATATAGGTCCACATCCCCATATATATATATATATATATATA
>NC_068999.1:49489148-49490953 GCF_001194135.2 Octopus bimaculoides
ACACACACATATATATACTTATACATGTATATATATATATAATACATACATGCATTTCTGCTTACATATATACATACATACATTCATACATACATACATACATACATGCATACATAAATACATACATGCATGCATACATACATACATACATACATACATACATACATACATACATAAGCATAGCAATTTTCCCGGTGGAAAAAATAGAAGCTCTCCATGTGACACGACTTTGAGCATGGAATTGCGAACAGACTAACAGGAGCCATATTGAATGCATGTTCTATAGCACCAGAATACATATATATTATATCGTATGGTCTATTCCCTTTCTATCGTCATCAAGTTTGACTATTCATATCAAAAGTTCATGAAATGAATACCAGTAATAGAATGTTATTATAATCACTCGATTATAATCTCTGGGGCTACACATGCATAAATGTAATTGTGGCTAGTAACGTGTAAAATTTTCCAATGTGATTACATATTTCAGAATTTCTATTTAATATTCTTTACAAGGGTGTAGATATATGCATTTCGATGATATTGCTCCCGTAAGTATGATTGCATGCATATGTGTGTGTATATGTATGTATATCATTATTCAGTTTATTTCAAAATGTCTTGCCAATAAAGAAAGAACCGGTTTCTAACCTAGATCCAAGGTTCCTTCATTGGAATTTCAACATCAACAACAGGCTATCTTTGTTTGCTTGTATGTATGTATGTATGTATGTATGTATGTATGTATGTATGCATTTATGTATGTATACGTGCAGATTTGTATGTTTCATGTATGTATTCTCATGCATATAGTTGCATATCTAGACATGCTCATATACATTTAAATAGTAAACTTCTGGAAAGTTTTACAGATTTTTACAGTTCCAGTGATGGATTAGATCTGTAATCTTCAAATTAGCTTTCTCCTTTCTGGTTTTGAAAAGCCTAATTTCTCAAGATTGGTATTTAATCAGTGTGATACATATCCCAGGGCCCCAATAATTACCGGTATAAACCTAAACTTGTAATCTGAATACAGTAATTGCAGATTTCTCAATAGTTCAGCATAGGTGTTCTCCTTTTTACTGATCTTCAGCTTTATGTTAACATCCGCTGGGCAGCTAATTTCCACAACTGTGCACAGTTTCTCCTCTCTATCCCAAATCATTATATCAGGTCTGTTGTGCTTACATTTTATCGAGGTCTTCACTGGTACATTCTACCAGTATTCCTTTTTATTATGAATGGCTATGGCTTCTACCTATGTATGCCTTCTGGTCTTCTGCAAAAATTTGAAAGTAATATTTGTTACTGCAAGAGTTTAAATAATTGTGTCACAATACACAATTCCTTTGTCCGTGTCTGTGTATGTCTGTATATGTGAGTGAGTGTATTTGTGCGTGTGTATATGAGTGTTAATGTTTTTGAACACGTGTGTACGCATGCGTGAGCCTGTTTTATTTCCCCTTCTTATACTTTCGTTCATAATAAGGCATTTTACTTCAGAAAAGCGAGGATGATTGAAATCAGTTTGAATATTTTCTTTGAAGTGATGAAGTAATGGATATTATGAAATAATTATGATGCAACACACAGGCAGGAAATCAGATTGAAGGAGTAATATTTTAAGGGATTAGGAATGATGTTAATTCAAATGCATAAAGATATATTATGCATGACAGAATGGACGATCATATACGGTGCGTATGCTTCTGGGCACACATTTCCGTGTGTGTATATGTTTGTATGCACGCGCGAGTGTGCGTGTATATATATATATATATATATATATATATATATAT
>NC_068999.1:49491660-49497038 GCF_001194135.2 Octopus bimaculoides
TATATATATATATATATATATGTTTGTATGTTTGTCTATGCATATGTATAAATATATTTACACACACACACATACACATATACATATATAATAAAACAATATATATTTATGAATGTATGTACGTGTGTGTGTGATATAGTATGTAAGTGTAAGTGATGTACCTGACGCAATATTTTGGCGTCAATGCGATAATCATTTGTTTATATGTTTCAGCCATTTACAACCAACGCTTTGTAATATAGAACCACGAAGATAATAAATTACTTCCTAAAAACAACAGGAACAACAGAAGCCGTAACATTAACAAGAACAAAAACAACAATATTGGCAGCTTAAATAATAGGCATCGATTCCATAACCGAACAGTATTATTCCTGCAATGTTAGCTTATTTATTCGGGTCACGCGTAGCTGAAACTGTAACATTAGTATTCACAAGGAGTTGCTTAAACGAAATTAAAATATGTCTGACTTTATCCTTCATTTTCACACGGCTCGTATCTGATGTACTGTTATTCTTCGTTTGTTATAGATCACGATGGACAGAACCTATGTGTTTATATTAACATATCAAGAGTTATTTTTCTTCATCGTGTTATTGTTTCAATCAGCAATGGTCTACGCTAGCCTGATTTCGATTTGATTCTTACACTGCAATTTAATATTGTGCAGAGGTAAAAATGTCTTCGAAAATAAGATATTAGACTAGTAGCGTATCAATATTGATTTCATATTCGTAGTAGGAGTTTCAATATGGTTCTGTGTCGGATTATTTTGTCAGAAAATCCTATATTCAAACAGAAACGATTGCATTGTGGTTTACTAATAGATAATGTTGTTGTTGCCACTCCGTCGCTTACAATGATAAAGGTTCCAGTTGATCCGATCAACGGAACAGCATGCTCATGAAATTAACGTGCAAGTGGCTGAGCACTCCACAGACACGTGTAATTCCAGAGCGTACTTATTTTGTGATTGAATTTTGGCCCACCCTTGTAGAATATTCACAATGTTTCCGAGCTGGAAGTCTTCGCAGAGTACTTTGCTAACGCGTCTTTTATCTGCATTACATAAACTTCTCTGGTAAGCTTAAATGATACGTTGATTTCCTTTTGAATGCATAATCTACTTTCAAATAACATTCTGAAAGACATACTTTGACATTTGGAAACATTAACAAAACATTAAAACAAAAAGACACCCCGCCCATCCTCCCAAAAAAGAAAACAACTTTGCTTAATAATAATAATTGAAACAAATACCAAAACCAAACAAAACTTTAATAGCTTCTGAGATACAACAACGAACAATTAGGTAATAATCAAGCAAGCAGTTTCAAAAAACAAAACGAAGAAAACACAAAAGCGACACCTCTTACTAAAGAGAAATGTTACAGACCTGAGTGAGTGAGGGTAATGGCGGATGATATAAGAAGACATATTAATGTACAACTGTCTTCTAACACAATCGTTATCAGCCATTATAGTAATGGAGCGATATGTAAATTAGCTTCATTATAACAGTAATGTTATACTGTAAACCATACTTGTCATTCATGCATAAAATTACTTTATTTTAAACATTGTCATTGTTTGTTGAATAATTCAACATTTATTCAGTATACCTGTTATTATAGTATTTTCTTTGTCTTTTTATATAAAGTTCAACGATTAGGTGTTCGTATATGTGTGTTTGAGTGTGTGCGTTTATATTTTTGATGCTTTAAGTGATATTTTTTTTTAAACAGGCGTCGGCGTGGCTGTGTGGTAAGAAGCTAGGTTTCCAGCCACAGGGTTCCGGGTTCAGTCTCACTGCGTGGCACCAAGGGTAGGTTTGTTCTTCCGTACCTCAGCCCTACCAAAGCCTTGTGAGTGAATATGGTAGACGGAAACTGAAAGAAGCTCGTTATATATATATATATATATATATATATATATATATATATGTATGTGCGTGTGTGTGTGTTTGTGTCTGTATTTATTCCCCATAACTGTTTCACAACCGGTTTTAGTGCGCTTACGTCCACATAACCTAGCAGTTCGACAGAAGCGTCCGATAGAATAAGTACCAGGCTTACAAAAGCAATATGTACTCAGGTCGATTCATTCGACTAAAAATTCCGCAAGGCGGTGCCCCACCATGGCCATCGTCCAATGATTGAAACAAGCAAAGGATAAAAACATACACTGGTTCTATTTCTTTATTTGTCAATTGAATAACCTTTTAACTCATTAACTGTTCGGCCAATCAATCAATCAATCAATCAATCAATCAATCAGTTGGGTTTTGTCAAAGTCTGTTCGTCACCATTCGTAACTTCATAAATGTGTACCCCCCTCTACTCCAAGTCTGTTTCAGGTCTGAATTAATGAATTAATGACAATAGAAAGCTCACAAAACATTTATCGTCCTCTCCCATACACACTTTAGCATTCATTTATTATAATCTGAAGTTAACACAGTCGCTTCCTTATAAGAGACCTATGAGTTCTTGAACATACCCTAATATTCTTAAATGATTGTTATTTTTTATTCTTAATTCCATTATACAATAACAACTGGTGCTGTATGACAGAATATCCATTCCGACTTGTCCAGTTCTTAGAAATATACACAGTCAAATGCAGAATATATTGACGTTTGTATCGTCAAAATATCTTCTACCAAACACTTTGATTATGTCATCACTGATCAGTTAAATGTTCTACCACAATCAGAATTGACTAACATTCTTGCATGAAGGCTAAAAATGTGCCTTAGAACAAGACAAATATATGAACAAGACAAATAGATATTCTCACTCTTCATTATAATTTAAAGTTTCAGCTTCAATTTTTTTCAATGTACTTTACATTCCAGGGCGATCTCCATTGTTTTCCTTTACCCGAATTAGACATTACCACATTTTTTCCACATCACGACAGATGCTACTTTCATTGATTAAAATTTCTTGGATTACAATATAAATATGTTAACGTCCACTTTACTGTATGTATTTCATGCCGCAGGGATACCTGGATAATTTTCTTCTGTCATTATGCAAATCCATTATAACTATTGCTGTATGCTTCAGATGAGAACGAATATATTTATCTAAACCTTGAGTAGCTCTTTGAACTCTAAGTAGGTAAGTGTTATTTTCTATGTAACGCTCGTTATGTTCTTACATACACAACATATACACTTAACTCTAAAATCTACATCTGTTGTTCATATGTTAGCAAATGTTCTGATGTTATATTATTAATCTACCTGAAAGCAAAAGCAAGGTTACATTTACCTTAAGATTTATATACTGTCTCTTGTGGTATTTGTAACTGTTCAAACTGTGCGTAAATAACTTACTACTCATGTAACTCAGAAAAAAATATTCTCATGAGTGTTGTACATGAGTGACAAGCCCCGATAAGATAAATGCACGACGAAGCCATGTAGTTCCTGATCTGTTGGCATTGGCAGGAAATTGCGCACAAGTTTAGAGAAATACTTCAAGAGACAAATCTCAGCAATAGAGTTATTAAGACAATATGTCAATCTATTTCAGGTGGCGAACTGGCAGAAACGTTAGCACGCCGGGCGAAATGCTTAGCGGGATTTCGTCTGCTGTGACGTTCTGAGTTCAAATTCCGCCGAGGTCGACTTTGTCTTTCATTCTTTCGGGGGTCGATAAATTAAGTACCAGTTACACACTGGGATCGGTGTAATCGACTTAATCCCTTTGTCTGTCCTTGTTTGTACCCTCTATGTTTAGCCCCTTGTGGGCAATAAAGAAATAAGAAACGTTAGTACGCCGGGCGAAATGCTTAGCGGTATTTCGTCTGCCGTTAAATTCTGAGTTAAAATTCCACCGGGTTCGACTTTGCCTTTTATCCTCTCGGGGTTGATAAATAAAGTACCAGTTGCGGACTGGGGTTGATCTAATCGACTGGTCCCCCTCCCCTCAAAATTTCGGGCCTTGTGCCTAGAGCAGAAAATAATATGTCAACCTATTTACTGCAGGTTTATATTTTGAATGATTAATTTGCTTGAAGAATTCCAAGACTTGTACTACAAGTTAATATATTTAGTCCCCTTAAGGTGGAAAGTTGGCAGAATCATTAGCATGCTGTGCGAAATGTTTAGCGGTATTTCGTCCGCTTTCACGTTTTGAGTTCAAATCCCGCGTTTTTCAATAAAGTATTTGAACCTCACACGACCACTCAGTACTTCTCGTACCTCAGTTGCTGTTTTAATATTGTCATATTATTTCATTTCTTCTATGAAAATGTGCTGCCAACCTTCATGATAAGTTTTAATTTCCACCTTTTTCAGGCTGAGCTTTTCTCCTAACAGTTCAGCAAAGCTACACACATCCGCTTGGAATTGAACACCATACGCCCATTGTAGTTTACCAAATCTATTTATAGTTAAAAAAATACGAAATGGATTTTACTATTATAGAGATATGTCCCACTGTGGATCTCAAATGCATACCTCCTCCTCTTAATAGTAGTAGTAGTAATAGTAGTTGTTGTTATTGTTGAAAAATTGAAGAACGGTATCGTCCCTTTAACCGAAGACAATCACTTTCACTCAGTCGCAGACAAGATGGTCGCCAAAGGCTGAGTAGTGTGAGTACAGCATATGATGCTAATGATACCACATATAAATGTCTCTCCGCTAAGTCTCAACGATACTGTATTAGAATTCAACTGCACTATAATATGTTTAAATATTTACCATGTTTCAACGACACGATATTATGTCTCAGCGATATTAAATTATGTTTACATGGTACTATGATATCTTTAAACGGTTCTATTTTTATGTTAGTCTCTTTGAAAATTTCTCTGGAAGAAATATTATAGCTAGTGCCGTTCCATTTTCGTTCACACATTACAAATATTATACACGCCTGTATATTTAATCTAAAGTTGTTTAAAGTGCGTATATTAATTCATTTATAGCCTGACTGGTTGTCACAGACACCAGAAAATATTTTGTTTACCAATTTCTTTATCAGAATAAGCATTTTTCGCTTAGCTCCGAACGTTCAGGGTATTTATCACTGAAGAAACTAATCAGGTTAAAACTGAGCAATTAGCGATCTATTGGCATTCCGAGCAAAGGCCTGTGTTTTTTTTCTCGAAAGTTCGATTGACAGGGATTTATGAGACGAAATATTACAGCGCCTGCGCCTACATATTGTATATATAGGTGCAGACGTGGTTGTGTGCTAAGAAGTTCGTTTTCCAACCACATGGTTCCGACTTCAGTCCCACTGTGTGGCACCTTGGGCAAGTGTCTTCTACTATAGCCTCGGACTGACCAAAGCCTTGTGAGTGGATTTGGCAGACGGAAAGTGAAAGAAGATCGTCGTATATATATATATATATATAT
>NC_068999.1:49497353-49501733 GCF_001194135.2 Octopus bimaculoides
TGTGTGTGTGTGTGTGTGTGTGTGTGTGTGTGTGTGTGTGTGTGTATAAAATATATAATATATATATGTTTGTGTGACTGTGTTTGTCTCCCTGACATCGCTTGACAACCGACGTTGGTGTGTTTGCGTCCCCGTAACTTAGCGGTACGGCAAGAGAGGATGAGTACTAGGCTTACAAAGAATAAATCCTGGCTGCAGTCAAATGACTGAAACAAGTAAAAGAATAAAAGATTAAAAGAATATCATTGAAATCTTGAAGCTACGAAATAATGCATGATTAAATAATTCAAAGCTGTTTGAAAAATGAAGCATTATACATTTGACAGAGACATACGTATGCTAAAGGGTTAGTTCATACTACAGCATATCTAAACACCTTTTTTGTGTCCTTGTGATCTAGTAGTGTCCGAACGTTCCAAGTAGAGCACTGGATGCCATGGCGTGATTTTGTTTAAGGTGGACCGCCACTTGCCAGGCGGAAGCCCACTCACTTGGCTCAGAGGATGTCATCAGTGGCACCGTGGCGGAGACGTATTGACTGTGCCGTGGATCAGTTCTTTTAGGCCACGGCTTGTTGTAGCCAGCCCGCTTGGCATAGCCTTCTTCCGCTGTCACAGCCATTGAGAGACATAGTTGTCGCTTCGTCTGCCTGATCAACCGTTGAGGACTTGATGATTCCTTCACGTAGCCTTAGCCTAAAGAGGCATCCTGCAAGGCAGCAGAGGAAGATCCAATTTTTACCCATTGGTGGGGTCCTAACAGAGCGGACCTGGGAGAAATGGCAACTAAGGGGTGTCTCCACGCTCCTCATAACTCCTGTCCTCTAGAACTGGAGCTTCACCACCGGTTGCAGTTTTGTGTCTTACCCAGGACCATATACAAACACCTTTATATTGTATTTAAACAGTACCGTACTGTGTTTAATTGTCAGCATACCATGTCTATAAATAGTCCGAAAAGTACGAAACGGATAGAACTATTATAGCTGTATATTTCAACTGAACACCACTTTCTCCACATAGTAGTAGTAGTAGTAGTAGTAGTAGTAGTAGTAGTAGTAGTAGTAGTAGTAGTAGTAGTAGTAGTTGTTGTTGTTGTTGATAGTGTTCTTGATATTATTGCTGTCTTAGAAGTAGAAGCAGCGGTAGTAGTAGTAGCAGCGATTGTTGTTCTAGGTCTCCCTTCATCTGTTTGCTGCTTAAGCGGAAAGCACACATAAATAGCGCCGTAATCGGCCACGAAGTGCACAAGTAGACAGCACCGGTGCTCTTCACCAAGCACCAAGCTTCCAGATGTTTCATTATACTTGCCTTCGTTAGCCCTCCGCCTCCACCCGCCAGCTCGGATTCCCCCACCGTTTATGGAATAGCTACACCCAGCATATTTTGCAAATGCATTGTATTTTATGAGCAGCTCATTGGCCAATATGATGATAATAATAATAATGATAATAATAATAGTAATAATAATGATGATGATGATGATGATGATGATGATGATGATGATGATGATGATGATGATGATGATGATGATGATGATAATAATAATGGTTTCTAGTCTTGACACAAGCCTGCAATATTTTTTGTGCTAAACGGGTACTTATATATATTTATGTATGTATATATGAGTGTGTGTGTATTTCTGTTTTCCTCACCACTTGACAACCGGTGTTGGTGTGTTAACGTCCACGTAACCCCAGCAGTTCGGCGAAAGAGACGAATAAAATAAGTATCAGGCTGTAAAAAAAAAAAAAAAAAGAAATAATGGGGATCGATCAATTCAGCTAAAAAAAATACTTCAAAGCAGTCGCTCCAGCATGGCCACAGTATAGTTACCGAAACAAGTAAACCATAAATGACAAAGAAAAAAAAAAAAAAGATACATCGTAAACTTAGGTCTTAGCTATTGACAAAAAAAAAATACAACGTAAACTTAGATCTTAGCTATTGACAACATCCTTGTTCTGCAATATTCGGTCTTGTGTTGAATTCATTGTTCTCAATGAAATTGTATTTAATCAAAGATTTCTCTATTTACTTCACGAACATCATTCCTCACGAGACAAGCAGTCACACTAAATCAGTAAGAGTTTATTAAAATCTGCCAAACGGATTTTAAACCAGTTGACATATTTATGTACATTGACATTTTTCCCTGGAGCAGAATTGAAGTTTAATATTTTAGCGGCAGGCTGGGAGTAGATCTGATATACCATATAATCTGCGACTGATTGGAAGAAATGTCATAGCAATATTCCTGCCTATGTTGTGTATTTCAAGAATGAAATTTAATATGTCACGCAAAACATATGGAAGTGTTTAGCGTAAAACAATCTCGGCAGCAGCAACAGCAGCAACAGCAGCAACAGCAGCAATAGCAACAGTGGTAGTAGTATTAGTATTTGTAGTAGTGGTAGTAGTATAGAAGTAGTGGTAGTTGTAGTAGTAGTGGTACCAATAGTGCATTGCATGCGCGTATACACGCATATATGTATCTGCATACATATGTATATATATATATATATATATATATATATATATATATATATATATACATACATATAAACGCTCATGTGCCTATGTTCATGCACATTATCTATCTATCTATCTATCTATCTATCTATCTATCTATCTATCTATCTATCTATCTATCTATCTATCTATCTAAATATGTATGCACGTATACATATATACGTAACATACATACACGCCCATACAAACACACACAATAATAGTTCCGGCATAAATTTACGCATAAATTCATGTACAAAGCTGTTTTGCATATCAGCCTATGAAATGAGAATATGGCGCAACAGTGGAAAAATTTGATTATTACAAACATAGCTCCATAAGTGCAATAAAACATACACGTAAATAAATACATTGAAACGTGAATATTAAAAATTATAAGTAAAATATACAACAGTTTCCATGTTTAACGATTCAGAGCATCCAATTGAAAATAACCTCTTCATTACCAACGAAGCCAACATGAAGTGTTCAATAGCAGAATAAGAAAGATAACTGGATTAAAGACAACTCAATGTGTTTTCATTAACTCCGTCAGTTACAGCGTGAAAAACGCACACAAAAGTATGCAACCGTCCTTCGCCCATATATATATGCATATCATATATCTATACGTCTATTTGTATATAGACATATCATCATCATCATCAACATTATGATCATCATTATTATAATTCCTTTTTATCACAGGTTTTGTTGGTGCTCTTGGAGTCTTGCGCGCGTAGCGGGCTTGCTAACTGCAGCTTACGGTACCATGTTATACATTCTCTTCAGCAATCTAATACTTCCCTGATTATTCTGGTCGTGCCAAGGAGGCAAACATTTCACCTTCTTCATTTTCCGTAGCCGTGCTATTCCGTATTATTATTATTATTATTATTATTATTATTATTATTATTATTATTATTATTATCATCATCATCATCATCATCATCATCATCATCATCATCATCATCATCATTATTATCATTATTATTTTTATTATCATCATCATCATCATCATCATCATCATCATCATCATTATCATTATTATTATTATTATTATTATTATTATTATTATTATTATTATTATTATTAAGGCGGTGAGCTGGCAGAATCGTTAGCGCGCTGGACGAAAGGCTTAGCGGCATTTCGTCCGTCTTCACGTTCTGAGTTCAAGCTCCACCGAGGTCGACTTTGCCTTTCACACACTCAGGGTCGATAAAATAAGTGCCAGTTGTCGATATAATCGACTTAACCTCACCCTGAAATTGCTGGTTTATGAAACCAATATTCTAAGACTTTGCCAGACTTTTGTATCAATTGTTATACAAAGGACATATTTTTCTGGCGTCCATGCATTATATATAATACATATTCCCAGTTTGGCTCAGCCACCACAGTAAGAGGCCATTTATGAAAATAAAGCATTATATTATTCAGAACGTATGTTAGAAGGGTTAACTAAAAGTTTGAAAACAAGCATGGACGTTTGGAGAAAAAAAAAAAGAAATCATGAAAATGTTATGGACAAAGCAAACGGTTAAGCTAGGTTTATTCTACTGGAAATCAAATATTATTTCTGATTTTCCCAAGAGGCGAGATATCGAATTTATCTCACTACTGAAAAAAAAAAAAAAAAGCCTGAAAAAGATTCGATAGAAAATAATATAGATTTCATTAATACAAAGCAGAAGAAAAGTATTGCAGGAGAAGACATAGCAATATAGAGATAAGATTTTAATGTTGATAATAATATCGGGCATTAGCAATATGAAACTGATACAGAATCTACTATAACCACTAATATTGCCTGGTGACGATGTTACCGCTTACAAAATGTACAGCGACTATCTTTACATCTATTGAAATT
>NC_068999.1:49501752-49506852 GCF_001194135.2 Octopus bimaculoides
TATATATATATATATATATATATATATATGATTATATATATATATGTGTGTGTGTGTGTGTGTGTGTGTGTATAATATATACATGATAATGTATGAATTGTAAGACTTACAATTAGTATGTGTTGTACAAGGGTAAAATCGTATTTGGTATACACCTCAATATTTGTTGTAGAGTGGAAAGGTACGTATCTAATACAGGAAAAAAAAAGGACAATTATTCCAAAGAAATATTGCTTCTGTTGCACATACCGAATTTTTATTCGACCAACCGGTTAATTGCAACATCAGTGACTTTTTGAATCGCTGTTTTCCTATATCAGTGATGGCAAATTTTGTCTTGGGGTGCTTTTGTCAGCGGGCACATGCTGTAGAGGAAGCTTTAAATAACAGAAATACGCCGCTAGCATTCATGCCACCTACTGAGCGATTTATATCTGTTACTGATGCATTTTTGTCTGTTTTGGCACTGTACGTCCTTAAGAGATATTACTTCTGGACATATGTCTCAGTTAATTTGACTTTCTGCGTTGTTGTATTAAGTACGATACACAGATCTATCTATCTATCTATCTATCTATCTATCTATCTATCTATCTATCTATCTATCTATCTATCTATCTATCTATCTATCTTAACCTTTAGCGCACTGTAGGTGCATCATGTCGCCATATGAGTTTTTCTCTCCTGCGGTAACAGGACAGTGGCAAGAGAAACGATTCTAGAGAAACTGTAGTGTCCTAAATATTAATCACACAGCCATGCCTGTACCGAAGACGAGGAAACGTTCAAAATATCCTTGATACTAAGGATATTTTGGCAGAATTCTTATAAGGATACCGGCAGAATTGTTAGAACACCGGGATTCAAATTCCTCCTATGTCGACTTTGCAAACCGAGTTCAAATTCCTCCGAGGTCGGCTTTGTGTTGTCGGTAAAACAAGTACCAGTTAAGCAAGGGTCATGTAGTCGACTAAATCCTCCCCTCGCCTCCCGCTCCTAGAATTTGGTGGCCTTCTTCGAAAATTTGAAACTAACACATTACTACAACCATGATTTTAATATCAATACTTGGTATTCTTCTTGCTTTCTTTCCTTTTTTGCTGAATAGTATTTCTTATTCTGCTGCTCTTATCTCACATCTGCATAATGTATCAATGACTCTAATCCTAGTTAATATTTCTATTTAAGATTTAATAAAATCTCTTACATCTGTAGATCGTATGAGAATCAGAAGTGAAAAAAAAAAACTAGAACAAGCAAAACAAACCAAAAATAAGAAAGAAATTAAAGAAATATATTGTATTAGTGCAAACGTAGCTATGTGGTTCAGAAGTTCGCTAGGGACCACGGAGATTCTGTTTCGACATCAATGTGTGAAACGCTCGGGAAGTGTTATTTCTTTCATTCCGTTATTTATTTATTTAGTTACATTTGATTGATTGATTGATTATACGATATGAGAGAAATTTGCTAGACAGAAACTGTATGATATCATTAATATTACTATGCTTAGCGGCATTTCGTCTGTCTTTCCGTTTGGAGTTCAAATTCCGCCGAGGTCGACTTTGCCTTTCATCCTTTCGAGGTTTATAAGTTAATTACCAGTTGAGTACTGGGGTCGTTGTAATCGACTTACCCCTCCCCTAAAATTTCAAGCCTTGTGCTTTTATTAGAAAGGATTATTATTAAGATGGCGGTCTGGTAGAATCGTTAGCTCGCTAAGCGAAATGCACAGAGGTATTTGTCTGTCTTTACATTCTGAGTTCAAATTCCGTGGAGGTCGGCTTTGCCTTTCATCCTTTCGGGGTCGATAAAATAAGATAAGTACCAGTTGAGCACTGAGATCGATGTAATCCACTTACCTCCTACCCCTAAATTGCCGACCTTGTGCCAAAATTTAAATCCATTATTATTATTATTACTGTTAAGGCGGTGAGCTGGTAGAATCGTTAGCACGCTGGGACAAATTATTAGCGGCATTTCGTCAGTGCTTACAATCTGATTTCAAATTTCGCCGAGGTTGACTTTTCCTTTCATCCTTTTTAAGGTCGATCAAATAAATACCAACTGAGCAGTGGGGTCGAAGTAACCGACTTAAACTCTCCCCAAACGTACTGGCCTTGTGCCAAAATATAAAAGACAATATTACTATAACTATTGTGTGTATCTGCATGTCATTTCGTGCGTCTGTGTGGAAGAAAATTGAGTCATAAAGCATGTATGAGAGTGACAGAGTAAATAGTATACAATATTCAGTTACGTCCTTTTATGTTCTCACTTCAGGTCCCGCTGGAATCGATTTTAGCTTTTAGCTTTCTGGAGTGAAATGAAATCAACATAAATGATGTCGGGGGATTGACTAGTCAATATTAACAACATATCCGCTGTCAAGTATCAAAGTAATTATTTGTGCTTTTATCGTGACTCATTATCAACACAGGGGCATATCTTTATATTAACAAAAAGAAAAAATATCCTATTTGTAGTCATAGCTGTAGCGATGAAGGTCACTTTGCAACCCCATGGCTTCGCGTTTTGCTCTACTGCGCAGTCCAGGAATCGAAACCACGATCTCGCGATCGTGAGCGCAACATCCTAACCACTAGGCCATGCCCTCTTACACGCAGATACATACATACAGACAGACAGACAAACAGACAGTTTTTTAAGTACCCCAAGAAAATTTTCTGCAAAATCATTTTGTTAGCAAGACATTAGAGAAGTATGCATGTAAGTATACGTGAATGGCTTAGTGAGTGACTGACTCACTTATTTAAATTTCCAATTATCTCTCCAGTACAGAAAAAGTCGCTGTCCACTGCATTATTAACGCTTTTTAAATGGAGTTTAGACAAAACTAACCATATAGTCATCTATTTGTGCATTTGTACCCAGATATGCCTGGATATATTTAGGTGTTCTAATCGGCATACATATACAGATGCATACATGCAGCTCCTAGAGATTTTATCATATTTTTACAGTTCTATAAACACCTTGGATTTATAATTTTCGTTGTGAATCCCAAATTCTCTCGATTGCTGCAGAAGGTGTTCGTACTCTAGTCACCTGTATAAATCTAAAATTAAAATATGTGTGGTATAGACAGATTTGTTATTAGTTTACCATAGGTGTTGTTGCTTTCTATCTTTCAACAATATATTAATGTCTGCTGGGCAACTAGCAGCACGAATGTTACAAGCTAATCTTTTGAAAATTTTTGCACACTGCGAAAGTCCTGCTCACAAATTAAATTTGCAGGATTCTTTCCCGCCCGAGGCAGCTGAATTGTATGTATGTATGTATGTATGTATGTATGTATGTATGTATGTATGTATGTATGTATACATATATATAAGCATATCAGACATCAAAGGAAAAAATATAACCTAATTATACATCAAAGAAAAATTTGAAGAGAGTCGCAGTTTAAACTAACCGGTGTTCGAAAGCAGCACCTCAATAATTATGTGTTGTATAGCATACACACATATGTGCACGCATACATATACACTTATGGAATAAGCGCATAAACAGTTGGATGGAATATTCGGTTAATGGGTGAGGTTTGCATTTGAAATGGTTAACAAGATACGGATGAATTATGACATAGCAGTTGATATTTACCGTTTGATGAATAATAAATAAGGACCCGATTAAACGGCAGCAGTGGTAAATATAACTGGGGTCTAGTCGAAAGATGATGGCTCTATTGCGTTTTTAGTTGTATTTGCGGCATTCACATGAAAATGTTAACTGATCTTTGCAAACCCACGAAACATTTCAATTATAGACTGTTTGCTTACCTTTAAGTATCAAGTAATACCATGACTTCCACCAGTTTCATTCGAGCCCACATGAGAGTCTATATGCCAGGGATTCGCCATCTTGAGTACCCGTATGCTTTCGTGGTGTGAAACGTGTTAGTTTAATGGGTGCAACAAACAGGGAAAGTATATACTGTTCTTTGAAAGTAAATGCTTTGTGTATGTTAATGTACCTATAATTAGAAATAATTACCTTCGGCGCCACAAGCGAGCCTCTCCACCGGGAGATACTACACTGGGTGCATGCATCCTTCTTGATGGAGTAAGATAGGATTTTAGTGTGTGCAGCAAAGTGGAGAATGTTTATTAAAATCCATTTTCAAACTAAACTTATCTTAAAAATGAATTTGTTCTCTTAAATACAGCAAGAACATTATTATTTCACAGTATTGTAAGTGGTTCACTTTAAAATAAAATAAGATAAAACTTTGATTAGAAATTTGACTTTATTATCTACAATTGTGATGGTGGCGAGAGGGCAGAATAGTTAGGAAGACGGACAAGATGTTTTAAAGATGACCTTAAAATGCTTAGCGGTATTTCGTCCCTCTTTATTTTCTGAGTTCAAATTCCGCCGAGGTCGACTTTGCCTTTCATTCTTTCGGGGCCGCGACGTAATCGACTTATGCCATCCCCTCAAGCTTGTTGGCCTTGTGCCGAAAGTTTTGAAAGCATTATCTCCAAATGTGATATTACATTTGTAGCGAGTGCCAAAAATTTATCAAACATGTCCTAAGGCTTAGAAAAGGCTGCTAATCACAGTTATATGACTATCATATTAGAAAGAGAATTTTGGATAATTTGGTTCTTGATATTGCATGTCTTAGAAATATATGAAAAGAATGTTCTCATCTGAATCGCATTTGATTGTAGGTTGGCCATTCCTTTCATTGCTGACCTGTGGCTAACTACAGTAACAACCAATTATAACCAGCAAAAGTATAAAAAGTAACGTTCTTTGGCTGCAGACACAATGCTGTGCTAACGATGACATCCGAACAAATGACCTGTTATTTGCTATTCTGATACTAACGTCGATTCGGCTAGCTGCACATAGATATCCACACATATATGTATATACGTAAATAATCAGTGGTTTAAAAGATGGCTGTTCAGATTAGCAAACAAAATAGGCAGTAATTGGAAGGAGAAAAACATAATCTTTATAGAACACAGTCCACTGTAGCAACAACTGGTCAATAATATATTGCACCGTTTTTTTTTTTGTTTTTTGGTTATAATTTTAACTCGTCACTTTTTTTCCCTCTCTTTT
>NC_068999.1:49507460-49510379 GCF_001194135.2 Octopus bimaculoides
ATATACATATATGTAAGTATGTAGATGTAGATGTCTGTGTACATTTACGTACGTATGTATCTATATTGTATTATCGATGACTTTGTTAGTTTAAATATTCTAGAAAGTTAGGCTTTGGTTATTTACGGTAATTAGGGAAGTTATCCTTTCCGTATTTGTACTTTTTTCATGATTGAAGTGATTTGTTACTCATACACTACTAGTCAATCCCAAAGGATAGAATATACAAAACAACATCAACAAAACAGTAATAACAACAACAACTTCTGTCAGTTGTTAAACTTCCAGTCAATTATTTACTATTAGCACTATTGTTACTTAGCCTTTGAATTCTCTTGTATCATATCTCTTGTCGGTAAGTAATGTTAATTTTATTCAATTGTGGATATGATTTTAAAGACAGACGAGGTTTTATTTTGTGAGGATACGATATAAACGTTAAGTGATTGGAGATCGCTTTTTGAGCGTTTATAAGTCTAAAGACAATAATCCAGTTATATCTTTCTTGTAAAATTGGTGAAGTTCCTTCCCGAGTCATAAATTCCCGGTTTCCATGGCGTATATACTCCACACCTGGACGGGACGCTAATCCGTAGCAAGATTACTCATTTTAGCCAACTGAGTGGACAAGAGCAACGCGTCGCCCGCTCCAGAAATCGAAACCACAATCTTACGATCATGAGATCAACACCCAAACCACTAAGCCTCGCGCCTCCACATCCTTCTTGTACACGTCATGGAAAGAAAAGAAAAAAAAAAAAGCCAAAGCACCAAGAATAAATCAAATGAGTGATTGTCAAGATTGAGGGTGGATATAATGTAGTATTGTCAGTTCGCGTCGGTATCTTATGTTCACGCTTTCCTTATTTTGTCATGAATCCCATTATCGCTTATAGTAACTACGTTGCCGTCATCATCATCGCCTTGTTGCTGCCGTTGTTGTTGTTGTTGTTGTTGTTGTTGTTGTTGTTGTTGTTGTTGTTGTTGTTGTTGTTGTTGTTGTTCTTCTTCTTCTTCTTCTTCTTCTTCTTCTTCTTCTTCTTCTTCTTCTTCTTCTTCTTCTTCTTCTTCTCCTTCTTCTTCTTCTTCTTCTTCTTCTTCTTCGTGGTGGTGGTGGTGATCGTTGTTGTCGTCGTTGTGGTGGCCACCATCCTCACCATCCTCATTAACAGTATCATCTCCATCGCAATCATTATCATCACCATCGCAATCATTATCATCACCATCGTCACCTTCCTAATCTATCTATCTATCTATCTATCTATCTATCTATCTATCTATCTATCTATCTGTTTGTCTATCTACCTACCAATGACTTGCATTAGTATCAGGTTCGTCACACGCATATCGCTCATTATCATGAGTATCCGGGGTTCATCCAGTCGCAACACCAATCCTCTATCACCGTCTTAACAATGGATTTGAAAATATGACCACGCTTCATTTTCAAATAGCTCGATTAAAAATGACTGGCTGATAACCCCGGGTGTCTCAGGTAGTACCTTAGCTAAACTGTGAGAAACCAGAAGAGAGTTGCTCATTTCCCATTTACTGCATGTAAACAAAAAACAAAAAAAAAAAACGGTAAAATCCACCCGGAAAATGCCAGAGCTGAATGCGTCGTAGGACTTGCTAAAAATATCGCAAAGTGTAACAACTTCTCTTTCCCCAAGGAAAACAGCGACGAATATAAAATAAAATACTGTAAGCTTATGAGCAGAGCATAATTGCGTTTCCTTTAATTCAGACTCTATTTTAAATATAAATTTAATTTTCACAGCAGAGTTGGGTGGAATTTGGTGGTATACCCTGAAACCCAGGGATTTAAAAAAAGGAGTGTTGTTCTGACTGGAATTTCATCTTATAATCGGAGACTCGTGGAAAGCTCCGTAGGAGTATAGTCCGGCATGATAGCGCGTGTGTTAACTTTCCCCAAATATCTAGAACGACTTAATCTCCATGGTGCAGATGTTACCATGGGCGTAGTTTATAACGGAACGTAAAATAAAATTTGTATTATTAGAAATCATCAGCGTCTCTAAAAAAAATATTTACAAATTAATTAAATACAAATTAAAAACACATATCTTCATATAAATGCTGCTGCAGATTTTGGTGACAAGGTTGTTGAGGGGATTAAATTAAGGGCGTGTAGTTTAGCATTTCATTTTATAATTGTAATCTGTTCGTCGAACCGAGTTTGTAAAGTTATATCATTACACTGTGGGATCTGGCTGCGTTAATGCGTCGTTTATATGGAGTAAAATGTTTTTCTAAGGCATCTTGTATTTTATTTAATTTTACATCAAACACTGATATTGTTTATTACAAATGCTCTAACTAATTTTACACTTATTTTTTAATGAAATTAACTTCAGCAGTTTCAATATATATTAGTCAACTGACGGTCCTTTAGTTTTACATGTGTTAAAGATTTAATACGTACCGTGGTACATAATGAAGTTTTCAGCTGCCTTGTGGGCATATCAGTTCGTCCTCGCAGTTTCATATCTACATAATTGTATTGTTTTCTTAGACTTTTCACTGTGCGCTGTGATATTACAAGATATGCCTGTAAGTAAGTATTCATTTCTAGATTGAACGCAGCGCATCAAGTTTGGACGATGGGATATAGTTTATCACAAAAAAAAAAAAAATGGCAGCCTGCTAGCTGAGTCGTAACCATGCCGGACAAAATGCTTAGCGACATTTCTTCCAGCTCTTTACCTTCTAAGTTCGAATCTCGCCAAGGTCGCTTTTACCTTTCATTTCTTTCGGGGTCGATGAAATAAGCACCAACTTAGCACTGGTGGTGGTGGGGAGGGCGGGGTTTGTTTGGATCAATGTAATCAACAAACACCCACCACCCCAAATTTCTGGCCTTGTGTCTATAGTAGGAAGGATTATTAACTCTCCCCC
>NC_068999.1:49510913-49513224 GCF_001194135.2 Octopus bimaculoides
ATATTTAGATAGATAGATAGATATGTGTGTGTACGAGAGAGAGAGAGAGAGAGAGGGAGGAGAGAGAGAGAGATGAAGGGAGAGAAAGGGAGGAGGTGAGAGGGAGAAATTTATTAATGATTTTTCACACGTTAAATGTTTTTTTGTTTTTTTTTCCCCATTTTCCTCTTAAAACGAATAAATTACACATATATTGCTAAAAGCTACAAAAGTCCGGTCGTGCTTCCAGTTATGAATAAATTGTGTGCTTTAACTACTAAAGCCGCACAATGAATTACCATTTCTTAAGTTATTCCTTGACAATGTCGGTCAATTTCTGTAGGATATTCTAACCGCTTCACTTCAGTAATATGCTATTTTATCCTAACATAATGATGATATTCATGAAAATTCATTCGATGCAAATTTTTCATTGTAATGTTCATAATTACTGATTATTACACGTATATTGTATGCAGACAGTGGATAATACACTACAGGACACATGTTTATAGATCTATAATCACATATACATACATACATACGTACATACATACATACGTACATACATGTCTATATATATATATATATATATATATATATTCTTGTAGGCACGCCGCGAGGTTTAAAATGTCAACCGATAAAATAATAATACATACGCACATACATACATTCATACATGTATATATACATTTATATATATATACACACATAATCCATATATATGCATATATACTTATACATACATACATACATACATACATACAGACAAACAGATAGACAGACACGTCACTTCTACATCTCTAAGACCAGATTGAGCTCTTGCTCAATGTTCCTGTTGTATTGAAAGAAAGTCCGACGTTTCAACTTTAATCCCTCGTAACATCTTCGAAGCATCTAATTTCATATCTCGAGTACAAGTATGAATTATGCATAACTGAACCATAATTTGACTAATTAGTTATTTATTATGGCACTTCAGAGCTTCCGTATTTACAAATAACACTTTGAATCCGAGAAACTAACCTCAATGTCCACATTCAGTTTTTCGCTTTTCTTATCAAAAATTTAAAATCAACAGTGTTGAGAAACCAGACTCATGGGAAATTAAAATATTTAAAAAATAGGTGAATGTCTGTACTGCAATAGGTGTTTATTATTATTATTATTATTATTATTATTATTATTATTATTATTATTATTATTATCATTATTATTATTATTATTATTATTATTATTATTATTATTATTATTATTATCATTATTATTATTATTATCATTATCATTATTATTATTATTATTATCATTATTATTATTATTATTATTATTATTATTATTATTATTAAATGATTTTGAAACAAAAATATAACAGAAAAATTTCTATTAAACATAATGAAGACAAAGATAATATCCATGGAAGTATTTTAATTTCCCACTGGAGGTAGCATCTCATCTCAGGCAAAAATAAAGTAAAATAAATAAAATAAAATACAATAAATAAAAAGAAAAAATCTTTTTTGTTTTGTTTTTTATCTTGATACTTCTTTCCTCTGGGAAATGTCAATCATTTCTCCATTAAAATGAAAAAGAAATTAACCAAGGGAGATAATGAAGTTATTAGATGGATTGTTTGTGCGGTTTCTTGATATTGATTTTTTTTTTTATATGTCGTATGGCGAATTCTCCGTCACTCTCAGAGATGATGTGCCTTCATTCTGTTGTTCGGCTCACTTGATCCCAGCTCGTGAAGTGCTCCAGTTAGAGTATGAGTAGGGTAGCTGAGTTTCTGCGCATTCCTGAGTGCTGGTTCAGTGTGACACAATGTAACAACGCTTGAACTTTGACATACAATAGAGAGCGAGAGGGAGAGAGCGGGAGGGAGAATAGGAGGAGTGAAAGAGAGGGAGGGAGAATGGGAAGGAGCGATGGGAGAACGAGAGAGAGGGAGAGAGAGAGAGGGAGGGAGGGAGAGAATAAAAAGGAGAGAGTGAGTGAGGAATGGAAAGAGAAAGGGAGACAGGGAGAGAAAGAGTGTGAGAGAAAGTGAGGGAAGGAGGTAGCAAAAGAGAGAGAGAGAGAGAGGAGGCTAGGGGGGAGATAGGGAAAAAGACGGGGAGAGAGATAATGAGGAAAAGACTGAAATAAAGAAGGAGGGGGAGTGGGAGGGGTAGAGAGAGAGAGAGAAGGATAGAAAAATAGGTAGGTAGACAGAAAGAGAAAGAGAGTGAGCGAGAGAGAAAGACAGAAAGATAGATAGATAAACAGAGAGAGAGAGAGAGAGAGAGAGAGAGAGAGAGAGCCACCTCTCTCTCTCTGTATTTCGCTCTCTGGC
>NC_068999.1:49513633-49515135 GCF_001194135.2 Octopus bimaculoides
ATATATATATATATATATATATATATATGTGTGTGTGTGTGTGTGTGTGTGTGTGTGTGAGTGTGTGTGTGTGTGTGCGTGTGTATGTGTGTGTGTGTGCGTGTGTATGTATATATATGTATTTATGTGTATGCGTTTCGCTCTCTAACGGCCTCTTTTTGTGTATTTAGTTCCCAATCAGCTTCTGTCCGTCTGACTGTCTGTCTGTCTGTCTGCTTGTTTCTCTCTCTACTCTCTCTCTCACTCCCTCTCTCCCTCCGCTCCCTCCTTCCCTGCCTCATATAATTTCCTTTTCGATTCACCACACCCGGTCATAACTGAGATAGCACTGTTATATCAAACATCACGTGTATGCATTACCGCAGTTAATACACTACACACAAACAGTATTAAATTCGTAAGACTATCAACGGTTAACTGCCTCTATCAACTACAGCCATTAAACGAAATAAAAAATAAAGAAAAAACAAAATAAAAAAGAAGAAATCGTTATTGTTATGTTTTGGAGTTTTGATTCGGGTTAGGTCATGTTTGCCCTTTGTCTGTCCGGCATTGTTGCTGTTATATAACCCCAGGTCAGCCCTAATCAAGTAGACCTATATAAACTAAACGCATTCCATTTGACAACGTTATACTCTTATCCTTTAATTCTCATACTTGTTTCAGTCATGTGACTGCGGCCATGCTGGAGCACCACCTTGTAGGGCTTTTCAGTCGAACAAATCGACACCAGGGCTGATTTTTTAAAAAGCTTAATGCTTATTCTATCCGTCCCTTTTGCCGAACCGCTATGTTACGAGAACGTAAACACACTAAAACCGGTTGTCAAGTGATGACGGGGGAAAAACACAGACACAGAGACACACACACATAGATACACACACACATACATACACATATATGTATATACTGAAAGAATCCCATCGTAAATATATATATATATATACGATGGGATTCTTTCAATTTCTGAGAGAGAGAGAGAAAGAGAGAGGGTGGGGGGGAGAGATACAGGTAACGGGAGCAAGTGTTAGCTGCAAACACTTGAAGTGAGAGGGAGGCGTGAAAAAAGCGGGAATGCTGGAATGAGCAAAAGGTACCGAGAAAAAAGCGTGGGGGTAGTTAGAAAAACACATAGAGAAATTCGTGAGTAAAAGAGAAATAGAAGAATAGAGAGAAAGAGAGAGAGGGAGAGAGGGGGACAGACAAAATAGAGGGAAATAGGAAGAGATGGGAATATAATGCGTGAAAAAGAGAAAGAAGAAATATAAGGAAGATAGATAGAGAGAAACATAAAGAAACAGATGTTGGGGAAGTTAATGAGCAGATGAAAGAAATACGAAAATAGTAAGATTGAAAATAAGAGGCAAATAGTGAAAGAAAAGAAAGAAAGAAGACTAAGACAGGCATTGATAAGGAAAAGAAGTGAAAGGAAAGGATGAGAGAGGGAGAGAGAGAGAGAGAGAGAGAGAGAGAGAGAGAGAGAGAGAGAGAGAGAGAGAGAG
>NC_068999.1:49515413-49516584 GCF_001194135.2 Octopus bimaculoides
ATATATATATATATATATATATATATATAGCAATAAGAAAATGGAGGGGAATATGTGGTATTCATCAACTTGCAGACATTGTATTATGTCAATTTATCTGTTTATTTTTCAACTAAGAGGACAATGAAAACAATATACAAAAACATGTGACATATTATGTCATATCAGTGATTAAAAAGGACATCTAGTGACCGAAGATGGGACCGACATTTACCCGCACCCATTTATTGCACTTGGTTTTATATATATATATATATAAAACGTTCAGACAGATAGACGACACAAAGGCAGACAAGAGAAACAATAATTGGAAGGACAAGCAAAAAAGACGGGTTATTCTTGGCTTTCTTTCTTCAGTCAAGTACCAGAAGCCACGACCATTTCGGACATTTACATATGAGATGGTTCGATCTGGTTGTCCCCCAAAAAGTCTAAGCTAAGAGCATTAGACCCCTTTGTAAGAAAGCTAGCGAATGTGTACGGCAGCAAAGACAAAAAAAAAAAAAGAAAAAAAACGGAGAACATGGTACAGAATTACGAATACAAACAACAAGAAATAACACAGGCGTTTTTCGACGGAGAACGAATCAAATTGAGCCGGCGTGTATGGAGTGAAAGCCTAAAGGCAGAAACATGGGAGATGGACACAAGACGTGTTGGCGTTCAGCAGTTAGGCCAAGAAAGAAAGAGGAGGAGCGAGAGAAAGGAAGAGAAATGAGAGGGTGAATAAAAGATAGAGTAAGAGTATACAGGGTGACATCAGTTAATTGTGATTTTGTTCAACATATTCTCCTCTCAGACTCACACACTTATTGCTGCTGTCCTTCAGTTTCTCTCAACCCTGTAAATGAAGTCGGTAGCTTGGGTCTCCAACCAGGCCTGTTCGCTATACTCTTAACGCCAGGAATTTTTCCGCACCTCTCGTGTATATATATATATATATACACGGTATATATATATATAATTTAAAAATAGGATAAGATCTTTATAAGAATTTATCAAGTAGTTAGCGTGAAAAACTTCATAAGGGAAAAATTTATTAATTTCTCCCTTTAAATATATTTATAATATTATTATGGTAGTTTTGATTTTAAGAGTCCCTCCTAGCGTGAGGCATTTATGTAGAGTAATGCCCTTAATATATATAAATATATATATATATCAGTGTGTG
>NC_068999.1:49516775-49518444 GCF_001194135.2 Octopus bimaculoides
TATATATATATATATATATATATATATTTATGTGCGTAGGTGTTTGTGTATGTATACCTCATTTTATGAACTGGTATAATACTTAGCATATTATTACACCTGTGCCTACGTTTTTTTTTCTCTTTTCATTGTTAATTCATTCCTCTCCTGCTTCTCTTCGTCTGGATTTGTATGCTTGTAGATTGTTAGTGTTATTTATATAATTTTATATCGGTTAGCATATGTATGTAATTACATATTCATATTCTTCTGAACGAGTAAGCATATCTGAACAAATGTTCACATATACTTACTCTGGACTGTGTATATCTCTATACATCCAGGTATGAACACGTTCTTTACGCATGTACGTATGTATATGTGTATGCGTGTACATATATATATATATATATATATATATATATATATGTGTGTGTGTGTGTGTGTGTGTGTGTGTGTGTGTGTGTGTGGGTGTGTGTGTATCTTTTACTTGTTTCAGTGTTTAGACTGCAGCCATGCTGGTGCACAATCTCCAAGAGTTTTTAGTCGAATAAATCGATCCCAGCACTTGTTTTTGTGTGTGTGTGGGTGGGGGTTAAGCGTGGTCCTTATTCTGTCGGTCACATTTACTCTATACTGTTCATCAGAATTGAAAACGAGGCTGCTACAAACCATAGTTTATCCTCCTCCAAAACACAAGTCAACGACCGACAAAAAAAAAAGAACCGTTTTACATTCTTCGACAGCCAGTTCTAGAGCTGCTACTTTATTGAATATCACGAAGGAATGCACTAAAATGTTTATGCTACTATTGAAGCAGCAGCATAAACTTCAATACATAACACTTCTGAACAAGTTATGTTAAAAAGAACATATTCCACAAAGTACGTATTTCACAGCTTGAATACTACTCATGCTTTGCAAAGATTCTGGCATTCTAACTAACGCATCTTTTCTTTCGAGATGACATCTAAAATAAAAATTGGGTAACAGGCTTAATCTATCACCTGGCTTCTTTGTGGATGAATGGATGGTCTTTAGCAGAATCCATTCTAGTGTTGGGATGGGTGTTTGGTTTGATATCTTCAGGTAAATGTTTTCTGTTACCGCAACATGTCGGAATTTCTGCCTCCTTTTTTTTCTTTCACCTACTTGTGTGGCAGGGTGCAGAGTCCTGTTGCCAGACATAGGGTCTTCTGGTAGCCACCCTCTTGACCCATAGCAGCACTACCACCTCCAGCACTGGATGTAGTCTAATAAAGGGGCATATAATTCCTCGACAGAAAAAAGGTTTTCCTATCCGCGTGGGAGTCGAACCCACATCCCATTTTTTAACGCGATTTCTTTGGTCAGGAAGTTTGTCAGGGGCTGAAATCCATCACAGGCTTTCAGTACGATATGGGTATTGCGTACTATCGCGTAGAAGTATGTATGAGCGAATGGAGAAGTTTAAAAGTGGCCGGACAAGCCTGAAGCACGAATACGGAACAGGACACTCATCAGTCACGAACACTAACGATTTCGTATTCAGAACCACGACTAATTTTCCGTCTACCAAATCCACTCACAACTATTCGGTCGGCCCGAGAGTGTATATGTAGACACTTGACCCAGGTGCCACGCAGTGAGACCGAACCCGGAACCATGTGGCTGGGAAGCAAGCTTCTTACCACACAGTCATATATATATA
>NC_068999.1:49518671-49520532 GCF_001194135.2 Octopus bimaculoides
ACACACACACACACACACACACACACACACATATATAAGCACATGTCGTTTTCTATCTATTCTTTATGAATTACGATAGTTACTAATAAGGGACATTATTTTCTCAGTCGAATTCAGACAGCGATATAAACACCATTTGAGTTTAGAAGTCACATGAACAGAGAATTCGCATCCATAATCTTATCTCCCAATGGGCACATTTATCTCGAATTAAATATAATTCTGCTAATTTTCATGATCTTAACAACTTTATCTTGCGAAAATTTCTCATCAATTCTATCCCAATATGTAACTGAGAAGACGACCAAATAATTACAGATTTAAACGTCAGCTCAATATTGAAGCAAAAGGATTAGAAGAAATTCGTTAGCAAAATATGCTCGGATTCGTTGATATCCAAAGAAATATTCCCATCTGTCGGCCAGACGATATGATTTATTTATTTATTTATTTATTTATTTATTTAATTATTATTTTATTTATTTATTCTTTTACTTGTTTCAGTCATTTGACTGAGGGCATGTTGTTGACAAACAACAGCACCAATTTTATTCAGCTGAATACACGTCATTGATTGGTTGAAATTACCGAAATACGACTACTTTAACACGAATTAACTTTGAAAATATAAAATTTTCTCAACAACACTAAGAGTAAAAGATGTTTTATATGACACATTCTACCAGTGTCCGAAGTTTGAAAGTGTTTCGTTACAAAAAATTAGTTTCTCGATCTGCCGTTCAAAGGGTAAAAATCCCGTCATCGTAGGTACGCCATCATTTTTAGAATTTGCTGGCTCGGTCCGTCTCCAGGCGTGACTCTAGCCGATTCGTTCCTGAAAGAGAGACGGCTAGAACATGTAAGAGGTATGGAGTCCCTACGACTCCAGCAAAGAAGGAGTTGTAAACCCAGGGTAAAGCAACGATGTAGTTTACCTTGTTATTTCAATTATTTTAAATTTATTTCACCATTGATATACAACTTCTTGGTGTTTTTTTCTTCTTCTTTAAATGTTACAATCAACAAATGTGAAAAGCTTCTCATTGTTAGCTGTGCGAACCAAACTCAAATAAAATACATTAGTAGTTTGGTGGCAGAGATAATATATTCAACTTCATGCGATGGAGTTTTCTTTGGTTTTCTTTTACTTTCTTAGTATCTCATTACCACACAAATTCACACACACGTACGTACATACATACATACACTGTTTCTTTGCCTCAAACTGACTATTCGTGTTAAACATACACATACGTATAATGCAAACACACGCACACACACACATTCACATACGTGGATAGATATATGTAAATATATATAAATATATACATGTTGTATACATATATATTACGTATGTATGCATGCATATACAAACATTCATCCATCCATACATATATTTTTACACACAAAAACAGACGCACACACATACACACACACACACACACACACACACACACACACACGCGCACACGCATATGCAAGTATGTATCTGTGTGTACACACATATTCACACTCATACTCACTCAAGCATGTATACACATACATGCACAAACAAAGACATTCTCAAAGATAATTCCTGTTTGTCTTTTCATACCTTTTTATTAACGGAAACCTTAGGAAAAAATCTGTAATTAATTTTTGTTTGTGTTCTTTTTTTTTTCACTTTTACGCAACCAGAAATGCAATTACATTTTTGATTCAGTTAATATTTAGAAAATCTTCCAGAAAGAATGAAAACAATAGTACCAATAATAATAATAATAATAATAATAATAATAATAATAATAATAATAATAATAATAGCAATGAAGATGATGATGTTGATGATGATGACGATGATAATAATAATACTAACAATAAT
>NC_068999.1:49520889-49522008 GCF_001194135.2 Octopus bimaculoides
GAGAGAGAGAGAGAGAGAGGGGGGGGTCACAATTCACGCACATATAACGTTCCATAAGTTCCAGAACTGTGAAAGAAATGCTTCAATTTTTGTAAAATTGAATAGAATAAATAAAATGATGACGAATACAAACGTACTTGTATACGATGAACAGAATGTCAAGTGTTTTGGCGCGTGACTTTTGGCCCACCATGCATATATGCATTTAAGGAATACACATATAGACACACATGCACACAGGGATCCCTGCACACACATGCACACACCGACACACACAAACTCTTCCACCCCCAACGCAAGCATTTATACGTGTTGAAGGACGTACATTGATATGAAGACGCATGCCAATTTTTCCTACGTATGTATTCGCCTGAACTGTCATATACATTTATGCTTACACATGCACATAGACACCTCTCGAAAATCAGCGCTCGTCTTCATAAAATCATAAATATTCAGTACAGCTACAACTTAGCGAACACACTGTGTATATTGGAAAAGCTACATAGAAAACTCTTTCACATGAATGACCTATTGATTATTGCTACTGTAATATGAAGTTGTGAAGAGTGGAATAATTATTATCTACCATTTTTTATAGACCTGAAGTTAAACCAAAAATATATCTATTTTAACGAATAGGAAATCTTATTATTGTGAAACCATATTCACACACACGCTTATACATTGTCATTGGCGACTGTTTCTCTTGTCCAGGTATTACAATTTCCTCTTGAGTGAGCGATTCTTACATATTAGTGGCGTTGATTATTGAAGGAGGCCAATCCCTTTCCAAAACAGACAGTAAAAAGAGGACAAGGAAGAGTTGGTAGATACGTATTAGCAGTTGTTGTTGTTGTTGTTGTAACCATTTTGAGTTCTTTGCGTTTTCTTCATCTTTTCTTATTCTTTTGACTTCAAGAATGTAAATTCAGGTGCTGATAACACTTGGCATGGGTCTTAGTTTCATTTACCCTTGTTTTTTTTTGTCTAAATTCTTGCCATTATGGGAGTTGAACTTACCTCGTCTTTGTAATGATGTAGAGAACATTGTCATAGTGGGTAATACATTATGGAGATATCATCATATGAACAAATATATATATATATATATATATA
>NC_068999.1:49522461-49523584 GCF_001194135.2 Octopus bimaculoides
TATGTATGTATGTATACGTGTGTACTTGTATGTGTATGTATGTATGTATGTATGTATGTATGTATGTATGTATGTATGTATGTACGTATGTGTGTGTGTATATGTATGCATGGATTTGTGTACATATGTCTGTCCTTATGTATGCGTGTATGTATATGTGTATACATACATGCATGCATATATGTATGCATGCATGTACGTATGAATGTATGTATGTATGTATGTATGCACACATGCATGTATGTAGGTATGTATGTACGTATGTATGTATGTATATATGTATGCGTGTGTGTATATCTCTTCTATTTTTTAACTATAAATCTCCACTGAGGTGGGAGCCGGTTTCCAACAAAGATACAAGGCTCCATCTTTGGGATGTATTTTACACAGACACATTCCTATTTGGAACTTGAGAAAAGTTTATCCAGATTCTCCTTTAAGCATTTACTAACAAAACCTAGTGTTCCAATTATTATTGGTATGAATATGAATTCACAGTCTGCATATAGAAGTTGGAGGTTTCGAAGCAGTTGTCCATAGATTTCCTCTTTTTCTTTGATTTTCAAAGAGGTATTTATATCTGCAGGGCATTTAATCTCTCTGATGGTAATACCTTTGTTCCCTCGTCCCAAACAACAATATCCGACCTGTTATGCTTACATTTGACAGAAGTTTTGACGGGAATATTCCACCAATATTCCTTAAGTTGGTGTTTATGAATGTATTCCATAACAGAGGGATTTTCTAAGTTTATTTCAGGACAGTCTTTTTTTTCGGATGGCATTGTAAATTGTTTTAGCAACAACAACGTGCTGTATAGGGAGGTAGTACCGTGACGACATTTTAGGACAGATGCTAATCACACGCGTAACGCCTTCCACACAAACATGACATGGCCTACACATGCAGTTACACTTTGGGGTTACAAGAGCGTCACTGTCTCTCTTGTTCACCAGGTACTCTGTGGCAATCTCAAGTTCCTGGATTGCAAACGCATAGTCTTTAAAGTGTGATGTGATGTAGTGGTCTTGTGTCCAAGAGAGGCTGCGCTTCGTGTCAATTCTACTATCTTCTTCAAGCATATGTATGTATGTATGTATGTATGTATGTGTGCATGCATATA
>NC_068999.1:49523801-49527058 GCF_001194135.2 Octopus bimaculoides
ATATATATGGGCAAAAAGTGGGATGTTCATGGCTAGAAACTCTCGACTCAATCACGGGGTACTTATGAGAAACCAAGATATTTAAGCAAAATGTACAATTGCAGGGATATTAGCCAATGAAATCAAATTTGAAAACACGAGGAGAGAAATACTTTTTCGCGGTATTATATAGCTGAAACTGTTTGTTTCACCTGAAGCATCCATTAATGCCTCTTAATAATCTGGTGCTGAAATGTTTACCAACAAAACCATAAAGAAACAATCAAGCTGCAACGAAAATTGCTAATTAAATGTAATTCTTTCAAATGAATACACAATTCTAAAATAAAACTGACCCAACGTTGAAAATCATATCATTAAGACAGCAACAAGCAACATAGAATAGCAGATGGAAAATTGATATTGAAAACTCTAATGATTTGCAATCTTGTAACATTTTATCCTTCAAATTCTTGCTGTGTAAAGAATCTTTAAGCCGTAAATAACTCCATAAAGGTATTCAGAAAAGAATTAACCGAAGCCATACTAATATCTAAAACGAGAAAATGGTGAGATAATATTATATTCTAGTGATATACAATTAAGTTTTTTAATTAATTAAAACGTACTATAAAACATCTTTTTTTATTTTCTAAAAGAAAAGTTGAGTATGAAAAAATTCTACTTCGACAAAAGTATCTAATTTATGGCTATTAACTATAACCAGAATTTTCTGCAATCTTCCCTACGGGAAGGTAACAGAGTTTTCAGTAGTCCCACCGGTGTTTTTTTGTGTATGTCCTCGTAATCTAGCGGTTTGGCAAGCAAGAGAACCAATAGAAGTAAACATCCGATATGACTATTATTGTAGAATCGCTTTCCCATTTCGACACTGAAAACATTCATTCTTCTACTATCTTCGTACGTCTATATTATGGGATACTTCAATTCATCTACCCGTTTGTCACATCTGTAACGGATGCAGTAATTCATTCACCCTTTTTCCTACGCCGTTATTCGCTCTTTCAGTTTTTCTTGCACCCACACACAACCACATAAAATACGTCCATTTTTTCCTATCTACGCTCTCTCACACACACAGACACATACACTCACACACACACACATACACACACACACAAACACTACACCACAAACGCACACTACAATGCATGCATTCATGCTAACCCACATTTCTGAACTCACATAAACATAGACAGCACTGATTCTTCTATGCATATAAATACATATACAAACGCACACATACACCCACGCGCTTTTATAGCTTCACTGTCTCCCCCACCTCACACACATCTATATATTCTCTTCAACGAATTCTTCAATACACAATTATAATCAATCACTAAGTTTGATTTTTAAAAAATACTATTAAATAAATCTCCGGAAGGATAAAAGCAATATTCGATCGAACTTCATCGATATTTGAACTCCGAACGTGAAAGGTCGAAAATAAATACCGAAAATCTTTTACATTTTCATATATATATACATATTTTTTCTTTCTTCGGTTTCAGTAAATCCCATTCATTGCGCTTTTATTTCTCCTCTCTCCTCTGGTAACAAATGCTAGCTTCACGTCGATTTAGGAAATATTTATTTTTAATCTCTTTGAATTGTAATTATAGTAATTATATATCATCGTCTTCTTTTAACAAAATGTCAGTGAGTTATTAATTAATTTCGTTTGAATTTGATTCAAAACTTCTTTAATGTTTCATCTTGCCAGCGTGACCAAAAGAATATAATTATTCGAGGAAAAATTCTTTGAAGTATTTTCGCTATTTACAGTTTCAGTTAGACTTGTGTGAAATGAAACAGCTTGAACAACATTGCATTACAGAGAATATACACATACATCTCACACATACACACACAAGCATACATATACAACTACAGAAATTCACATGATACGTACACGCACACATACAGACACGCTTGCGTTTACGCACAATGCAACTGACACATACAGACACACTTGCATATACGCTCTCCAGCATTGGCAGATATGCGGACACACTTGTGCACGCGTACACAAACAGGTAGGCGCATTAGAAAGGAAAACAAACAAAAGCAAGAAGGAACAGGAAAAGTTATTCAAAGAAATTGAATAAGGAGAAAGAAAGACTGAGATCCAATAGAAAATCAATATCCGGTGTTACTACATTTTCTCGTAATTTTCGGTAGTTTTCTACATATTCATACCTGAACGATTCTTCTCTTATTCTCTCTCTCTTTCTGCCTCTCTGCCTCTCTGCCTGTTTCTTACGTTCCTTCTCTGTCTCTCTCTTTCTCTCTCTTTCATATTTTTTCCCCTCTCTCTTTCATATTTTTTCCCCTCTCTCTTTCCTTCTATTTCTCTCATTTGTGTAATTTTCTACCATTTTGTATCTGCATCGCAAATGTATTTTCTTTCTTTTAAAATTCTTTACCCTTTCTAATAAATATGATGTCAGGTAGGCTGCCAAATCAGGCATACACGCACCCACGCATACACATACGAACAAAAATGCACACATAGACACACACACATGCACACAAACGCAAACAGACACACATTCATACACACATACACAAACACATATGCACGGATACAACATCACCGAAGTTTGGACGTAAACATTTTGCTTCTCAATCACGAGGTCTCACATTCAATCCCACACCATCAGATTCTAGGTTAGTGGCTTCTACTATGACGTCACTCAACCCAAGCATTGTGAACAAAATTGTACTGACGGAAACATTGCGGAAGCCCAACGGCTGGACTACGTCTGTTTGTCGAAGGTACAGTATTTTGAATCAGTGTGTAACTCGGATTTTGTTCGATTGGTACTTTTAGACAACGCATATCTGTGAGGTACTCAACCACATCCACACTAACTCAAAAGAGAAGGTAATTCACTTAATCGCATATCTCACAGCAAAAGGTACTCAATATACGTTGCAGAGCACAGCTGTTTATTGTACTCAGCTTCTATTTCCCTTTGTCTTTGCAGTGTCACATATTTCGCGATTTCTCAGACAATGACTGGAAAATGGTGCAACTCATAACTCTCCAATTAGCAGCGAAAGGGAATACGACTGCGTATAATACACATACACACATATGTGTGTATGCGTATGTGTGTGCGTGTGTGTAGGCGTGCGTGCATGTATAACTATACATACATAGACATACATACATAGACATACATACCTATATATATATATATATATATATATATATATATATATATATATATATATATATATATATATAT
>NC_068999.1:49527171-49528490 GCF_001194135.2 Octopus bimaculoides
AGAGAGAGAGAGAGAGAGAGAGAGAGAGAGAGAGAGAGAGAGAGAAAGAGAGAGAGAGAAAGACGGAGAGAGACAGAGACAGAGAGACAGAGAAAGAGAGGGAGAGAGAGACAGAAGTGAGTGAGACACTAGATGCGACAGCAACCATTTTCCAATTTGCATTTACCACAGTGTGGGTGTGTGTGTGTGTGTGACGGTGGTAGGTGATGACGACAGAGAATATATTTGTAAGGCATGTTAGTATAATCTATTCTAGTATGTAAAGCGATCCCCAGGAGAACGTGAAAGTTATGTAACAATTAACTGAAACAATTCCATATCTTGTTGGCATGTCATTAACACTTCCATGTTTTATTTGCATCTTTACACTGAATGCAATTACACTTATACACGCACATACATACAGCATGCAGCCTTAGTAACTAATATATAGAACACCCAACACCGTGAAAGCAATAAGGCAATAACGTTTCGTACGTATGTGCACACACGCAAGCAATTTTTTATCTCCAGATATATACAAAAGACGTGATGTGTCTACTTGTGTGAACCTACATCGCGGCAGAGACTTAAAAAGGGGACAGTTGTTTCGAACTCCTCCCTGCACCAAAAGCCAGTCAGAAAAAAGAATGACCCTTGTAAATGTGGCCCCAGCACTGCCACAGCATTTGGGCTGAAATGCATGGAAGAATCTATATTTAGAGTGTCATTCGCTTCTTCGTTTTGTTTTTCTGTCTCTCTCTGTTTCTTTATCTCTGTATGTCTCTCTGTCTGCCCGACCGTCACTCCCTCTCCCTCTCTCTCTCTCTCTCTATATATATATATACATATATACGTGTATATATATTTATATATATACGGGCAGGTGTGGCTTTGAAGTAAGAAGCTTGCTTCCCTACCACATTGAGCAAGTGTCTTCTAATATAGCCTCGGCACGACCAAAGCCTTGCGAGTGGATTTAACAGACGGAAATTGAAAGAAGTCCGTCGCATATATTTATATGTATATATGATTGTGTATGTCTTTGTGTCTGTGTTTTCTACCCCACTCCATCACCGCATGACAGCCGGTATTGGTGTGTTTACGTCCCTGTAACTTAGCGTTTCGACAAAAACGCCGATAAAATAAGTATTAAGCTTTAAAAAATGTTCTGGAGCCAATTTCTTCGACGAAAATCCTTCAAGGCGGTGCTCCAGCATGGCCACAGTCAATTGAGTGAAGCAAGTAAAAGAATAAAAGAATATAAACACATACATATATAGATGTGTGTGTTTATATATATAAACATATGTGCATATATATATATATATATATATATA
>NC_068999.1:49528865-49531801 GCF_001194135.2 Octopus bimaculoides
ATATATATATATATATATATATATATATATATATACACCCACACTATGAACACACACATAACGCACATACATATATAGTTTGCCGATCCTGAGCAGATAAGAAGCAAAGAAGACCTCGAAGGAATTTGAACATAACGAGCCGCATGTCATGCCGCTAAGCATTTTGTCCTCGGGCGTAGCTATGATTTTGCCAGCTCGCGGCTATTGGAAACTCACTAATGATTATTCCTGATTCAGAACAAGGCAATTCGATTGATTGCAAATATATTCGACACCTCATCACTACAATACAACCACCAGCTGATAAAGGGAAATTTTCTATTATCTCCTTTTTCTTTCGCTACCCGAAAAGCTTTCGCATCTGAATATTAATCACATCCATCTGATCAGTCTGAAGCGAGATACGCTAAAGATGCGGTCACTGCAATTTATTCTTTGGTTAACTTATACAGTAATCAGTTCACATTCTCAGAACTCATTAATTCAAAAGAGGTAACTAAACAATTACAGAACTTGGTGAGAAACTTAGCTTATAAGTCCATGGTAATTCGTACAAGAATGCTGATAGTCTTTGTGCAGATTACATCACTTGCCTAATTTCATTTCAAAATGGAAGGTGGGTATCAGAAATGTTAATGATACATTATCTATCTATCTATCTATCTATCTATCTATCTATCTATCTCACCCTCTTACACACACTCTCTCCCACTGTCTGTCTCTCTCTCTATATATATTAAATATATTGCATATATGTATGTTTGTATGGGAGAAAGGGGAGAGAGGGAGAGAGAGCAGAGGGTACTTGCCCAGGGTACTAAGCAGTGGGATTGAACCAAAATCTATGTGGTTGAAAAGGAAACTTCTTACCACACAGCCAGTAAAATTATCGACTGCTATTTCCAGTAAAGAGTGGTGTTTTGTTGTACCACTATTCTGTATTTATACTTCTACCATTACTGTGCTTTATATGACTGGAAAGTAATACATTTGTATTGCAATATTTAATTTTTACTTTGAAAACTTTTTCACTGTTCTCGGTTCTGTCAACGGATAGGCGTTCGGGTGAGTATACTAGCATTGATGTGGCAAGATTTGAAATATTCTCCAGGTAAATCTAGCTGAAGAAGACTAATGAAACTCACTATAACAAACGTATTTGAAGAGTCCGAAACCTAGGTACTAGATTATCCGATTCTGGGTTGTCCATTTACCTAATGTTCTTCCTAGAGGTAAGATGAAATTTTTTATGCTCGCTGCTCGCACACATATTTACCAGAATATATACAGTGAAGCTTTACTATAGCGTCGTAAAATAATCGACTGCTATTTCCAGTAAACATTGGTGCATTGTTGTACCACAATTCTATATATACATACATACACACACACACACACACACACACATATATATATATATATATATATATACACACACAACATATGCATAAATATGTATATATGTATATGTGTCTGTGTGTGTGTATCTATGCATATGTATGTATAACACACACACGCATATATGTACACGCACACACACACACACACAGTTGTACGCTGATATGTCCTCTACCACAACAGTAAAAGTAGCATGCATCATATCAGTTTACTATCAAATAACTCTTTTTTTCTTTTCCTTATCTAAACATTGGTAAATAAGTAATTGGTACAAGACCAATAAATGATGTAATCGATACTAAAAGAATGAATGTAAAAGTCGATATCTGTAAGAGATGAACACAAAACTCAATGGTGATGATAAATATTGATCGAGGTTATTGGCACAAGACAGAGAACTGTGGTGGTGAACGATCTTATTCAATTGAATTGACTCCATGTCTTCTATTATTGATCATGGAACAAAAGCAAGTCAAAGAGTTTGTGATTCTGCATTACAATTTATTGGAACTTTATTATGGTAAACCATTTTTCATTCCTGTCTGAATATTCTCATCAACCAGCTAATTCATCTGTAATATAATTCAATTTATTTAAAATCGTTACCAACCCGGGGAAAATGCTTAGAAAGGAGTTGCGACGTCACAGGTCCCAAGCTGTATCGGCCTTTGCCTTTCCCTTGGATAACACTGGTGGTGTGAAGAGGGGAGGCTGGTATGCATGGGTGACTGCTGGTCTTCCATAAACAACCTTGCCTGGACTTGTGCCTGGGAGGGTAACTTTCTAGGTGCAATCCCAGGGTCAGTCATGACCGAAGGGGGTCTCATATATATATATCAATACACAGTTATTCATTCACACAAAGACGTAGAAGCGTGCGCATGCGTTAACTTAATTTTCGCGAGACCATGGACACGCGCGCGCGCACACCAGTATACACACAACACACACACCTACATTCACTTCCTCTCTCTCTTCCTCTCTCTCTCCCCAATCTTTCTCCTCCCCCATCTCTCTCTTTCACATACATATACACACACAATATGTTATCAGGATAACCTTATTTAGAATCATATAACATCCCAAACAAATAATGCGTTCCATGTCACATGGAAGATAGCTACAGATATAGACATGTGCGTAGATAAGGCTTACATATCAGTGTCTGTCTGTGTGCGATGTTATAATTTGGCTGTGTATATCATAGTGCATGTCTAAAACTATCATACGCATACATACAAAGCACTCCCTGGTACAAACGCACTCATGGCACGAACCGTGGCATACATGTACATATATATACATAAAAACGTAACCCATGACCATGATATGAAAGTTGACATATATATTTCTTTACTCAAATATGCACGACATATATATCTGAGTGTGCGTGTGTATGTGCGTGTGTGTGTGTGTGTGTGTGTGTACAAGCATGTACATACATATAGATGTATATATAGATATATCAAATATACGTACATGCACTATATATATATATATATATATATATATATATATATATATATATATATATATAT
>NC_068999.1:49533565-49536358 GCF_001194135.2 Octopus bimaculoides
AGAAAATACCACTGCCGCCATTAGTACCCATAATTACCCTACCCCATCCCCACTACACACACCCGTACACACGCACTCATGCACGCACACACATGCAGTGAACATCCCCTTGTTAAATTGACTCAGTTTCTTTTTCTTTATCATTTGCTTATGTCGTTTTATTATTTTTTTTTTCTCTATTCATCTTTACTGCAATTGTTGTTGTAAATTGCCTCTGGTGTTTTGCTTTTGTTGTGACTGATTTTGTTACCGTAGTATTAATAGTAGTTGTAATACTTTTAGTAGTAGTTGTTGTTGTTGATGATTTTGTTGTTGTTTTCTTTGCGAATATATTTATGGAATCTATAAGGTTACGTATTACATAATGAGACAAGGCAACGTTGGAAAGTAGCTGAGTACAGTGTTGTTGTTTACTGATGTGTAGCGGAACATTGTAGCCACATATCTCAGTATGGTGAGCCACATATCTCAGTATGGTGAGCCACATATCTCAAAATGTAGTAAATAATTAGTATGATCTCGTTTATTTTACTTTTCATGCTTTCTTCTAATTTATGCAGCATTAAAACGTTGCATGAAGCAGAAAAGATGACGATCAAAAATCAAGCCACCATCGCTGTGTTTCCTAACCTATTTTCCTCCAGGCCTCTCTATGATTTTCCAGAAAAATGTATACCCCCACCGGTGGTTGAAAAAACAACCCAACTTTATTTTTAATATGTCATAATTACATTAATGCGGCGAGTTAGCAGAATTAGTGAGCCCGCCGGGCAAAATGCTTAGCGGCATTTCGTCCGTCGTCACGTTTTTAGTTCGAATTCCCCCGAGTTCAACTTTGCCTATCATACTTTTGGGGTCGATAAAATAAGTACCAGTCAGGCACTGGGATCGATGCAATCGACTTGTCCTCTCTCCCGAAATTTCTGGCCCCGTGCCAAAGTTTAGAATAAATATTTCATAATTATATAATTTCTTTACAAAAATATCCACACTAAGGGATTAGAATGGCGCTTTCGGGGGTAGATAAAACAATTACCAGTTGAATTCTAGGATCGATCTAATCGACTAAACCCCCTTCCTACGAAATTGCTGACCTTGTGCCAAAATTTGAAACCAATATGCTGAAATAACCATAGTTTAGTGCAGTGTACTGTAAAATGCGGTACAACACGAAGTTGAGTACATCACAAGTGCACCGCTATATTGCTCAGGTCTCAGGTTTCATTTCGCAACTTAAAAAAAAACGAAAATGCAATTCATATATTGTTACAATCCCAAGAGAGGTGCTTTGAAAGTCGATTAACACTACCATCAGGCACCCTGTGGGGCTAGGAATAATGTGTTGGACTTGGTCTCCGTAGATCAGTGCTTTGTTTTATTTCATAACTAATATTTTCGTAGCTTGCACAGACGGACGCCGCCTGCACGGAACGCAGCATGACGACACATACTCTGCCGTGCTCACCGTCATCAGATCTTTCGGCACGCTGCAGTGGCACAACACACACACACACACGTTTACACAAAAATTCACACGCACAAACACATACACACACAGAGAAAAACACACTCACGCACGTGTCCGCACGCACACACACACACACGCACGCACAGATACGCATGCACACATACACGCACAGATGCACACCGAAACACACACACGCATATACGCATATATTCGTGTGTGTCTATATGTACGTATATTTCATTTATGCATGAGTGTGCATCTATACATGTATATATATATATATATTCGTATGTATTAATGTGTCGGCATGTATATAAATATATGCATTAGCACAAGAACACTCAAGTAAATAATCGTCTCTTCAAATTCACATTTATAAAAGAAGATCTATCTCATATACACACGTGCACGCGCGTATATTCACGCACACATGTTTGTGTGTATATATATATATATATATATATATACAGGAGTTGGACAAAAATAATGTATAGCATCATAACAAGTAAAAGAATAAAAGAATAATAAAAGAATTATTAACCTAAAATCTTGGTTTTGTATTTTATTCATATATATATAAAATACTACAATTAACCGTCATTTTTGACGACCCTGGGCCAGCTAGTTACATTTATATTTTCTCCCATCAAGGTGGTAAACCGGCAGAATTGTTAACAACGCCGGACAAAATGCTTAGCGGCATTTCGTCCGTCTTTACTTTCTGTGTTCAAATTCCGCCGAGGCCGTCTTTGCGTTTCATCCATTCGGGGGTCGATAAAATAAGTACCAGTTGAGCACTTTGGTCGATGTAATCAACTTGTCCCACCCCCAGAACTTGCTGCCAAAATATAAAACCAATATCTACTCTCATCACTCGACCTGTTAACCACAGACGTTAACTTCTATACATTAACTGCCCTTTTTTGTTTCTTTCTGCGAGTGTATTTTATTCCGGAGAAGCTGAAATCAACAATGAAACTTCATCTCCATAATTACTTAATAAATAAAAGACAAGAGATTCTGTTGCGAGAAGAGAAACGGATATGACGCTTGTATATTTTTTTCGGAGCATTAGTCTTGGTGAAATATTTTCAACCGAAATACGAAACCACCAAGGTGCAGCCTTACACAAGTTATGCACCACCACCAACAATACCACCATCTTCTTCTTCTTCTTCTTCTTCTTCTTCTTCTTCTTCTTCTTCTTCTTCTTCTTCTTCTTCTTCTTCTTCTTCTTCATTGGGTATGACAGTTACAGCAAACATTGGCATACGTTGAAGCCATATCCTGGACCACAGAAACTTGACGATTGCAAAAAAAAAAAA
>NC_068999.1:49536607-49538300 GCF_001194135.2 Octopus bimaculoides
CACACACACACACACACACACACACACACACACACACACGTATATCTACGCGGAGTTGTTGAAAAGTTCCTGGCTTTGGATAACAAAAAACACAGGAGGATCAGTTAATTATGATTTTATTCAACATATTCTCCTCTCGAGATTCACACACTTACTGCAGTGGTCCTTCAGTTTTTCTAATCCTTGTGAAAGAACTTGCAAGAGAGACTTTTTGAACGCCTTGTACTACTACTACTACTACTACTACTACTACTACTACTACTACTACTACTACTACTACTACTTTAGAGAGAGTGGTATGCCTATGGCAATTTTTTCTCGAACAGAAATGTGCATAAAATAAAAAGGACGATTAGAACGAAATATTAAGTTGAACATTTTTACGATGTGAGCTTTAGCTAGCTTAACCTAGCCAAGCCTAGCTTAACTAGCCTTGCCTAGTTTAGCCAGCTTAATTTAGATTAGTCTAGCTTAGCCTAGCTTGGTTTAGTTAACTTAGCTTGGTTAACTTAACTCGGTCTAGCTTATTCACACTTGCCTCGTTTAGTTAACCTTGCTTAGCCTGCAGTACAACATCTATGCGATTTGACGATTTGGATAAGAGAAATTAAGACAAACCGACGTTAAATTAGTATAGCCTAGAGCAGCTTGCCTGGCAGAAGTTAAGCCATCCAACGTCGCTTATTCTTAATAAGATCAGGGATTCTCATTTTTTTAAAAAACTATGGGCCCCTTTTGATTATTCTTTTTATTCTGGTGGACCTCCATAGCCATTTATTATTTGAAAACTAGTTTCATAGAAACTTCTTTCAGAATTCCTTTTTTTTTTTCACACATTAATTTGTGTACGTTGCAGTACGTTGCAGTATGTAAAATGTCAGAGAAAGAAACCTAAGTATTTCTTGCAAAACATGCCAATACATACATCTAAAGCAAAATTTTTTCGGCGGGGAGTGGGGGGGCCTTAAAATACTATTCTAGCGCCTCTGTGGACTCAACACAAAATCTTATATGGACTCAGGTGCAATTTAGACCCCGATTGTGAGGTTGTGAACCACTGAACTAGACAACTTTGACGATTTGGGATAAGAAAAATTAAATCATCTGGATTAATGTAGTCTAACCTAGACTAGCTTGCTTAGCACAGATTAAGCGATCTAACGTACATTAGTTAGCCTAAACTACTAATTTGAATTAGAAAATCTAAGTCAAATAGCCGAGCCTAGCTTAGTTAGCCCCAAAGAGATTAACTAGCCTAACCTAACTTAGCCTGCTTTAATTGTTATAAGTATATGCTACGGTCTAGAGAAACAATGCTAGGCTGGCCTAGCCTAGCCTATCGTAGCTAGCTTTAATTACAACAGTACATAAACAGTTTAGTGTTACAAAGAATGGAAACTGAAGATAACTAAGTTATACGGCGTCGGTTATTTCGGTGTTGCCTAATTAAGTGTGTGGAGTTGTAGAACTGTGTACACGAACAGACGGAACAAGCACACACCACACACACACACACACACAGAGGCACACACACATACCAACAAACACAGGCACACACACAAACCCTCCCCCAGAGCGCACATAAACAGGCAGATGTACTCGAACATAAATACACCTGGTCCCTCTCTCTCTCTCTCTCTCCCCCTCCCTCACTGTCTGTCTCTATCTTCTTTCTTTAGCACACCACAAACAC
>NC_068999.1:49539627-49541224 GCF_001194135.2 Octopus bimaculoides
CACCACCACTTCTGCTACGATGACGACGAATACCACCACCACCACCACTACCACGATCATCGCCACCGCGGGTGCAGCAGCTGCTGCTACTACTGCTACTACTGCTACTACTACTACTACTACTACTACTACTACTACTACTACTACTACTACTACTTTTTATATCGAATGCTTGGCACTTTTAAGGGTGGTAGATGGGTAGGATTCGCGGAAGTGTAAAAGTAATAAATGTCTCGCGGTACTTGCTTCGTGCTCCTTACGTTCTGAGTTCAAATTCTTCAGAAGTCAATCTTGTCTTTCATCCAGTTAAGCACCCCGGGTCGATATAATCGATCTACCCCAACCCACAAAATTCTGAGCTTGTGTCTGAATTAGAAACCGTAGTTATTTTTGCCTGCATTTTTGAAAGCGAGCTTGTAGAATCGTCAGAGCATTAGAAAAATGCTTTGCGATATCTATTCCGGCTCTTTCTTCACCTTTTGAGTTCAATCCTTGCCGGGTTCAGCTTTGCCATTCATCCATTGGGGTTCAACAAAATAAAGAACAGTAATATCGAATAACGGTCCACCCTGTAAAACTGCTGTCTTTATATCTAATTTAGAAATCATTATATTGGGTACAATTCCTGCCAAGGCCAACTTTGTCTTTCATGATTTTGGGGTCAATAAAATAAGGCACCGGTCTAATACTGGTGTCGCTCGTAACGACTAACCCTTGAAATTGCTGGCCTTGTGCCTATGTGAGAAGCTATTATTATTTGTGTTTTATCGAAGGCTTAGTTTTTAGAGCACGGGCGACTGCTGGTCTTCCATAAACAAACTTGCCCAGACTTGTGCCTGGGATGGTAACTTTCTAGGTGCAATCCCATGGTCAGTCATGATCGAAGGGGGTCTCAGCAGTTTTTAGAAATTCGTTTGTACCGCTTTGTTCATTCTTTGTACCGCTTTGTTAATTTTCAACAGCCGTTTAGATTTTTAGATCCAAACTCTGCAGTTGAAAAATATAGTGTGACAAAATATGAAAGAAAAAAAAAACAGAATAGAATGCAAGTAAATTGTGCCAACATTACCTGTTATTTGGCAATGCTCCACCTGATTTCAAGAGGGATGTTGACAAGCAATGCTGAAAAGAAAAAGCAGCTGTTTAATTGAAAGGCGTGTGTTCGTTGAAATAAATATCAGAGATACTTCGCTGCAAGCAGAAACAGCATGGTCTTTCTCTTGATGGTGACTAAATCCTTCACAGAGACGTTGCCAAGCAAACTGGTCGAGTGGTTCAAGCGTCGGACAGGTTGTGTGGTGGTTATCGTTTTGGAACTTAGTTGGTGGTGGTGGTAATGATGATGGTGATGTTCGTGGTAACGGAAGTGGTGGTGGTGGTGATCCCTGCTCAAGTGAGATGATATCCATAAAGCATTAGACCATCTCAAAGAAGCTAATATCTTTATCGCTATGGTAACTGTTAACCGTTCCTTTAGATGTTTTTCAAAAACTTTTACGGTTTCGATTTCTTCTTATTAATTTTATCAATCCATATGTTTAATACGTTTAGACATAGGTTTTTATACATCTACATATCATTATATATATATATATAT
>NC_068999.1:49541786-49544771 GCF_001194135.2 Octopus bimaculoides
TATATATACATACACACATCTATCTATCTATCTATCTATCTATCTATCTATCTATCTATCTATCTATCTATCTATCTATCTATCTATCTATCTATCTGTGTGTGTGTGTGTGTGTGTGAGTGTGTGTATATGGAAATTAAATAAATACCATCTACAGTTACGATCTTACGAGTCCACATTCACTATACACAGCACATTTTTTCAAACATAAACATGTCGGCATTCATATTACACGAAGAGCATTGAGGCCACACAGTAAAGCACACACACACACACACACACACACACACACACACATCACATTACAAAAATCACATGCGTACACATACACAAGATAGACAAGATAAATAAGTTTGTTACATGTAAACCCATGCCAGGTACATATAGTTAAAAACACATCTTAAAACTGAGTTAACATTTAGTAAACATCAGTATGTTAACTGTTTGTAGTTCGGATTAATTAAGAAGCTGCCAACATGTCCTTAATTCCACAATGGCTGCCAAACATTTGCAAACACGTGAACTGTAACATAATATTCATTACATGATTGTGCTGAGTACAGTAAGTGAATCAGTTAAATTTTTAGCTGATGTTGTTATTTAATCACTTGACTTATGCCATTCATTCCTTCTGCTATCAAACTTACGAGTGTCTCAGTTTCAACATGGAATTTTTTAAAAACCATCCCATATAAATGTACGGTATTATAAGTACGTAACTATGTATGAAGTAAAAAGTAAATTTGTAATAGTTTAATATTAAACTCTACCTAAATTGCATTTTACGTCATATTGTTTTCTGAAGATGAAATCTGATGCCAAATTTTCAGTATATATATATATTAAAAAAGGAATCAGAAGCAGTTCGAGGTATATAAACAACATCGAAAATACATACACAGGTTATGTATGTTGTTGATTCGTGGGTCGGCCGCGGGTTTTCGGCGTAAGAGAATACATTCTGTATGCGATTGGGGTAAAAAAAACCCACCAGAAAGTAAGTCATAGTCAAGCGAGACAACTCGCATCAGGTTCTTTCTTAGCGCGACAGACTTTGTTATTTCGTCATCGTTTTGATTTAGCAGTGCTGCGTATCGAACAAGGTCCGCTGAAAGCCATATCGCTGAATATGACTATATGCTAAATGATGTAGACACCAACTGTTGGCATGACCCAATGTTTCATTGCGCGAAAAAGATTCAAATATGAACTAAAGGCATCTCGAAGTATATAAACTTTAGTTCGGGAAATATTTATATTTAGCATTGAGAAGAGTAAGCAAAACAGCGTGAGTTCTGTACATCTTCCCTGTCTACAGCTGGGACCTGGATCAATACATCTGTTGGATATCATTTTAATATGATAGCTTGCCAGATCGAAAGCATTCTAATGGTAGCATAGTATAAATGTTTTTTATTTCAGTTTTCCAAAACACGTGTTAAGATGTGGTGCTTCTCGGTGGTTCAGTTTACATTATTTTGCATTATGTTACACCGTTATTGAAATATAGGGACCTTTCGACTGCTGATATTTTATATCGTAGTGGTTCACACATAGAACTTTCAGATTCCATTTATGTTCCGAGAAAGCAATGTATTTTTTCTTCTTCTTACCCAACGTTTTAGAAAATGAACGTTGAATTTATCTTCGTACGTATCGATATAAGGTTTCTGAAATACTACGCTGCCCACTTGTGTATGTATGTGTGTGAGTGAGTGAGTGTGTGTGTGTGTGTGTGTGTGTGTGTGTGTGTGTGTGTGTGTATACATTCGCAATTTCTTGTGTGGAAAGTATATGCCGCATATGAGAACAGATTTACTTTATTTAGCTTTAACAACACTAGACTACTCATTTAAGATACTTCCGACTTCCAGTTCTTTATACAACTGTAAAAAAAAGAACAAAACTTATGAAAATGTCTTTTCAATTTGAAATAGTAAACCAAAGGGAATAAAGCGTGTTTTTCCCTGCTTATTCACTCCAGCGGTTCTCAACCATTTTCTGCTTGTAGACTCCTTTGATTCTCATTTTACACAACTGGACCCTCGTAGTCATTCGATGTTTAAAAGGTCCCATTATATTTTTATGATTAAATATTATTTGAAATTGTGTAAATAAAATTGTTAAAACATTTTGTGTAGTGCTGAAGAAAAAAAATTCACTGCACATGAATTTTAACAACAAAATTTAATATGGACCCCACCGCCCCAAAGGTCATATGAACTCCATTCGGGAACCACTGATTTACTCAATGTCCAGTATATTCAATATTACTTTTGGGCATACATTTAATTCATTCTGTAATATAAATGATAAAACTAGATTTTTCATAGCTTTCATAGGAGAAAGAATAAGCAGACTAAATGAAAAAAAAATACCTACAATTAAAACAACGTTAAATCATATCCGACCTACTTATTTCGCTAGGAAATGGCAACTAATAAATATTTTGATATAGTTCCATATGTTAGCAAGTGTTTAGACTCCAGAGTGGAATTAAGGACATGATGGTGGGTTCGTAATTAATCCGGATTAACTGCTAACATATGATGTTTACTAAACACTTCTATTCAATGTTAAGACATATACTTTATATTATTACCTGACATGGCTGTAAATGAAATTTCTGGTTTCTGACTTGTTATTTTACTTTATAACCGCAATATACTTCTCTGTATACAAGAAGGTCACTATGTTTATGTTTGGTGAAGAAGTCTAGAAAGTGGATAAGGAATGGTGGATAGAGTCAGAGTTTTTTTTAACGTTTACATAACACTCACAGACGCACAGACACATGCAGGCACAAAAATACACACATGTACGTATATATGTATGAATGTATCTATCAATCTACATTCATACACATATATGTGTGTGCGTATACATATTATATGTATGTATGTATGTATATATATATATATATATACACACTTATACATACACACACACACACACACACACATATATATATAAATATACACATAC
>NC_068999.1:49545870-49547963 GCF_001194135.2 Octopus bimaculoides
TACACACCTTGTTCCCCAAATACATTGCGCTTAGTATTCGAGGCGCCGAAAAAGCTATAAAGTATTATTCAGGTACTCAACTATGAGCCCACTCCATCTTATAGCGGAAACAGCTGTAAGCTAATGAAGTTGTCAAGATGATCGTTTATTCCTTCGTCATCTCATTTTGTTACACACACCGTGTTGACCATGTACATCACGTGACTTAGAAGAAAGATTAATTCACGCTAAGAAAATAGAGTGCACAAGTCCTTTGTGTATAGCAAGATATTGGATTAAAAAGACTCATACGTCGCTACCGAACTAAATAAATAAATAAATAAAATCGATTCATATATCTTTGTTGGTTTCTATCGTACTTGTTGCCGAAATTTAAAATAAAAAGTAATATAAGCAATTGATTAATATTTATTTTTCTCTCACCGGAAATTTGATTTACTTACTTTAGATTTACAAAGCTCTTTAATGTTTGAAGTGTTAAATATACTTTCACATATATAGCTATTAATAGCTATTATATATCACGTGGGAGGCGAGGCACTTCAGCATAATTTAATTTTGAATGAAATTTCTTTTTTCTATGTCATACTTCTCCGTATATTCAGCAATTCGTACATTCGCACTTCGTTAGGATTTGGTGAAAATGCTTTTTTCTGTTTAAGATGTCTGATAAAGGTAAAACGCTCTATAGTTGTTTCCCATACAAGCCTGAAGACTGCAGAAAAAAAGATTGTGTAGGTTATAAATACGTATTTGGTGGCCCTTCGTTAGAATTTGCTGTCCCACACATAAATATCTCCACATTTCCTACAATATATTGTATATAAATTACCCAACTGTGATAGCATGCGTATCGGTTGGTCCTACTGAGCGAATAACTGCGGTCTATTCAATCCCAGTCAATTGATAAGATATATCGTGGCTATTGTGTTAAACTGTCGTATGTCCAAATTTGGCCAAATGCGTTTTTTCCAATATTTAATTTTGCATGCAATAGCCAGTTCTTTTGATCAAACTATCGTATCTAAGCTGCTTCAGAAAAAAATTGTCAAAGTGTAGTACAACTGTTTAGCATTTTTCAAAAGTGTAGTAAGCCCCCACATACGACAGTTTTGCAAAAATATTTCTGACTGAAAATATCATACATGCATGGAGTTACAATTTTTTATCAAGATAGAATAATGGTAATGCAAGAGAAAAAAAACTTAGATTAGAAACGATGGTTATGGAAGCGCGTTAACTGATATTTCAAAAACTGAAAGTTAAGTGGTTGAATTTTAAAGAATTTGATATAGTTTTTGTATCGATTTCAAAGATGAATGCAGTATTTTAAAGATTTAAATAGAAGTAAATATGTGAAATGATTGCGTTTGCAAAAATTGTTATTTTGCTTCTACGATTGACTGAATGTATATGAAACACTTAGATAAGAAAAAAAAAAACCCCCAAAAAACATAATTTTCGTTTTAAGTCAACATTTGCCGGGGAGAATCTTTTAATGAAAATATAAAACCACAAAATAAATAAATAAATAAATAAAAGAAACAAGATGAAAATACTAATACATTCTCAGCGGCCTAATTATATATGCAAGCTGCTAAGGCACATCTTATTTAGCGAACATCAAAACAATTTTACTTTATACAGTTGATGAAGAAAAAAATTGCTGCTAGATAGGGGAAAGCAAATAATCAGCTTAACTCTTGTGTCATCTCAGTGAAACAAACAAACGATAGATATTTTTGCGCAGCGCTGAAACCCACAAATACTATCACAGAAACTTAATAGTTTATAACCAGTGAAGCACCTGCCCTAAAGATTATAATTTGGGGAGCGAAACAACATTATTCAAGATGAAATCGCGATAAGGCATTAACGAAATGTGCCTAACTGCACTATTTTCTACTAGTTTCTACGAGAGATGATGAAATTCGAAGAGAAATATGACTACAGTTTAAACATATATTCTTTGCTTTCATCGTTTTTTCCCCTTTTCAAACACACGCGCGTATGTATATGTATGTATATATATATATGTGTGTGAATATATATATATATATATATATATATATATATATATATATATATATATA
>NC_068999.1:49550136-49550963 GCF_001194135.2 Octopus bimaculoides
TATATAGACCTATATGCATACGATCTCATACTTGAATATATACATACGCACACATGTTTATACAACGTTTAGATGTACATATTTAAAGAGACAAATAAATTATAATCTAAATAAAACGATCTTGACTCTATTAAAAGCTATGTGTGTGTGTGTGTGTGTGTAAATATACATATGGGAAGCATAGCTAGCCAAATAGGTGAATGGTGTGGAAGACTGGACTGGTTACAAGACCTAAGGTACTTTGGGTGGGGGGTACGTTAGCCTTTCAGCACAGCTATAGCAGGGAATTTGACAGCAGAGGCTTATTCAGGATTCATATGGGTGTAGCCTGGACTCCTCAGAATATAAGGAAATAAGGGTCGAAACGCTTGCATGAGAGGATGCTCCTTCTCTTAAGGCCTTCAGCCGTTCAGATCAATCTAGAATTTCTTAAGACTACTACTTCTACTATACAACAAAAACAAGAACTACTACTACTACTACTACTACTACTACTACTGCTGCTGCTGCTGCTGCTGCTGCTGCTGCTGTTGCTGTTACATCCACCCCCACCACACCAACGACAGCTTCAACAACTACTACCGGTATGACTTTGAATCTCTATAATGATTCAAAATAATGATTTTGATACTTCATGATTCCACCTCCAATCATCTAATTGTATGTGTATATCTCTGGTTTTCTTTAAAGAGCCTTTATTTTTTATATCTAATGTGCATTTTTTTTCTATTCTTTTTACTTTTCCCCTATTTATTCCACGTGTCGTCTTTTTCTTTGAAACCTATTTCTATCATATATATATATATATATATATATATATATATATA
>NC_068999.1:49551249-49552130 GCF_001194135.2 Octopus bimaculoides
ATATATATATATATATATATATATATACAAGCTTATGTCTGCCCCATAATTGAAACTTTCTTCATTAATTCAACTATTTCTTATTTTTTTCACAATATGCGAATTTGAAATGTATTTGTGTAACCACCAACGTAAAACCAAGCCTACCGATTCGATATATTCAATTCATAATTCCAATACTTGAAATCAATCTGTTTAGCTATTGAGTTTCAATTTATGATTGAAAGATATTTCATCGATTTCATAGGTACGATAGACAAATTCAAAATTTATCATAAATTATCGATTATCAATTACCAATACTCAGTACTTCCCCTCCCCATTTTGTTTTTAAATTGGATTCCGTATTGTAATGCTAGTGAATCACCACAATTACCATATTTCATCGAAGCCCTGTAAGAAGGAAATACAAAGTTTACTTTGATATATGTAAGGGTGCTGATATGTTTCTGACTTTAAGGGGGTCGCGAAAGGCCTGGTCGGAGGCCCAAACTTCCCACTTATTTTACAGGGCTTAGAAAAACTGTAGGACCGCTGCAATAAGCGTGTGAATTTGGGAGGGGAATATGTTGAATAAAATTATAATTAACTGATCCTCCTGTACTTTCTTTTACTCCAAACCAGGGACTTTGCAGCATCCCTTCGTATATAATATTACATACCATGTACATACACACATTCACATACACATACAAAATGATATATGCACATATATATATATATATACATCCACTCGTACATAGACATATACATATATATACAGGCTTAACGCAGTTTCTGTTCACCAAAATCTGTCAAAAGTCACTGATCGGCCTGGGACTATTATGGAAGACAATTGCCCAAAGTGTTGCGCTGTAGGACTGAAATCGAATCGATGTGGT
>NC_068999.1:49557140-49558856 GCF_001194135.2 Octopus bimaculoides
AACCGCTTGCGCAAACGATTTGTTTACAGTGATCCAATGTTTGTGCCATTCATTAGCTCACCCCCTCCATCAAATCAACGTTACCTGAACAGGTGCACTGGGTGTCATGCATCAGATGTCAAAATGCTTCCAGAGCAACGTGGGATGAAGGTTTTTTGCTTGAAGAAACACACCACACCGGCCAGTCCAAGAACTGAAACCACGATCTCGCGACTGTGAGTGCATCGTCCTAACCACTAGGCCGTGCGCCTTCGACACTTGAATACATACGTGCAAACGTACAAGTATATATACATACTGTTGGGGAAGGATTCCAACCAGCCCCATGGGACTAAAAGTGAACTGACACGTTGCTATAAAATAAAGAACTGTCAGCATACATACATATTACACACACAATTCATACATACATGCATACATAATACATATACATCTATCTATCTATCTATCTATCTATCTATCTCTCTCTCTATCTATCTATCTATCTACACACACACACACACACACGTACACATACACACACACATATGTATGTATATATATATAATACACATACATATATGGTTATTCTTAAGTGCAGCACAACGACTTAATTTAATAATTCACTACATTCCAGTGCCGTTGTCCTATAAAGATATCGATATACTACATCATAAAAGATGCCATTCATATAAGTAGCAGCATGAACATAAAGACCTCGATTACCAACCAGAGAGATAGCCCTTTGTATGAAAAGGTATATTTAGAAAACCACTAAGTTTTACGTGCTGAAGGAGCTCACACAGCAACAATATAAAATATTGTGTCCTCTTCATCTAACGCATTTAGAACCCTGCAGTGATTTCAATTTAAATAATGCGAGCTGGCAGATCGATAACATTTCTAAGAAAACTCGGTCAATTCACTGCGACGTAACGTTAAGTATTTCAATAAAAGAACTGGTCCTACTTGTAAGTACAACAGATAATGTATTACGTATTTTGCCAGGGAACCACGTACATACAATGAGTGCAAATGTCAGCAGCCAATCACATTGAAGAGGACATGCTTCTATAGCAAATGTAAACGGAATCTTAAACTACATTTACATATACGAGAGAGAGAGAGAGGAGGAGTGTGTGTGTGTGTGCGTGTGTGTGTGTGTGTGTGTATGTGTGTACTGATGTCTTGCGTGTACAGTTTGAAGTAGGAATACTGTTGTATGAGTTACAGCTCCAGGTCGATTATCATCATCTAGACGGCTCCATCCAGAGCTATATTTTCACACTACACAGTCTCCTTTACACACGTGGTCTTTCTTAAGGGGTATGTTTCGCATATTATTAACCTGATGGATCTCCCTTAGTATCCTTCAGGATTTTTCTAAATTTGCGGGCTAGTTCCCAGAGTGGTATGGCTTAAACAAACGTCACCTCTTCGAAGTTGTCGGCATTGTACCACGTGTTCCTTTTGTTCGTTTTATCATATTTTCTTACTACGGTATCTAAGTTCTGTTCTATCGGTATCCTTATTTACAATCTCTTCAAATTTCTTTCTAGCCCAACCACCGTACACTCGGATCCTATCTTTCTGGTTGTATCCCGAAAACTGCATTTTTACAGGTAAAAATCTCAATTAAAATCAATTTATTAAAAATTAAAATTAAATTAAGCTTCACAGTATGAAATATATATAAATATGAGTTCATAAACCTTGTTTTTTTTCTCCCTAATACTA
>NC_068999.1:49559151-49562756 GCF_001194135.2 Octopus bimaculoides
TAGACACACACATACACACATGCATATATATACATACCAGCATGTGCACATGCACACACGCAAACACAGACACACACACACACACACACACACACACACACACACAGACACACACACACACATGTATACGTTCACACACGCGTTCCTCTACAATCCGCTTCTGTAAGCAAGCGGTGTATGTTTCAAGTGGAAACCCATATTAAAGTAATTTACATCAATGGAAAAACATCTGTTTGGCGTGTGTATGCGTGTTTTTGTATGTCTATGAAGATGGATCTATGTTTCTAGAGCCTGCGTTTGGAAGTGTGTCGTTTAAGACACATGTGGTGTAGCACAACAGTCTGTTACATTGCATAAGATATGGTCTTTATTTAGCTTATGAATGATAGTTATGACTATCTATCTATGAATTATATATATATCTCTTTCTGTCTATCTATCTGTATTTCTGTATACTGTACACATGTGTTGCTTCGCGTGTGTGACTATGCGTTTGTGTGCGATGGTCTGTATGTGTGTATGTATGTATAAATTCATACATGCACACGCACATATCTATATATATTTATATATGTGTATATAAACACACACACACACACACACACACACACACACACATATATATATATATATAAAGGGAGAATGAGGGAGAGAGAGACGTGAGAAGAAGATTGATTAATATTGACTTTAGTAAATTCACATTTAGCATCACGGCAGCGTGTAATTCAAGTAGATAAGCCAGTGGATTTTCTCTCTGTAACTTGACAACCCTGTATCACTCTCGTTTCAGCCTTTATTAACGTCTCATCAGAGGCCATTTACTGTTTTCTCTCCACAGATGGATATTATCGTATTTCTATGTATTGTATATCCAAAACGGAACAGAACAAGATCGACTTGCGAAATCTTTTTTTCTGTCCCTACAGTCGTTGCCAACGTGGACAAAATCACCATACAAAAAGGTAAAATAAGAAGAAATATAAGGTGAAATTTTCAAGTGGGTCTTCTTAGTAAACACACACTCATCCTCGCCTTTCTTCGTTTGGGGAGCTGCATGTGTAACAGAGAAATAACGAGGCTTTACTAATCGTTAAAATTATTCTGACCATTTTGTTGCTTTGGCGAAAGAGACAAAAAAGAGAGAAAGCGTGTGGCTTATCTGCGACGTCTGCTATACACTAAAAACACATCCACGTAAGTTTACTTTAGAGTTGTACTTATCCAACAGCTGCACAGTTCTTCTGTAAATTAATTAATTCACGCTGTTAACATATCAACTGTTATGAAACTTAGACTAATTTATGTATATCCTAGATAAGTGCAAGCAGGGCCAGATTTAGACCTTGGGTGGTGAGGTGAGATACTTCAGTTTTGATGGATCCCTAATTCACATAACTTCAAATACACGGAAAATCACCAAACGTACCCGTTTAACAGGGATTGATCAGTTACGTATGTACGCAAAACTTAACCTTTTAGCAGTCAGATTATTTTGTCTGATTCATTGTTTTTTGATTGATTATGGATTATCTCACAATTTTGAGATTTCGATGGCGTGATTTTTTTAATTTGAAAATGATATTGTATGGCAGGTGGGAGAGTCAGTATCTGGCCAGTTTGAACATAAGATCGGTAAGATATTTGGGCCTGATATGACTGGTTTAAATGCTGAAGAGTGAAACACGAAAAACTAATCAAATATACACAAATACAAACACGGAAATATTCTTTTCTACTCTAAGCACAAAGCCCGAAATTTTGGGGGAGGGGGCCAGTCGATTAGATCGACCCCAGTACGCAACTGGTACTTAATTTATCGAACCCCTTTTTCTTGAAACTGTAAGACCATACTATTGTTTAACAATGATGTAACATATCATACACCGCTATGCGTTTTGAGTTCAAATCCCGCCCGGGTCACCATTATAGTAAAATAACTTCTTCTGCGTGGGTGAATAAAACCGCATACTGTTGATGCTACAGCTCATAATAATGGTTTCTGATTTATGCAGAAGGCCAACAATTTTTAGAGAAAGGGGTTTGTCGATAAAATACGTCCTGGCACTACATAGGTATTTTATTTATTGACCCTGAAAAGACGAATGGCAAAGTTGATCTTGGTGCGATTTGAGCTCAGAACGTAAAAATCGGCATAGATCTACAAGGCACTTTTCTGCGAAATTGCCACCCTTATAACTGCTTTTAATTTTGGAAGAAAACCAATAATTTTAAGGGCGCGGGTGGTATTTCGATACCATCCGCCCAAGAACTAGACTGTTACTTTATTTTATGGACCTGGAAAAGATGAAAGTAACGGTTGACCTCGGTGTGATTTGAACTTAGAGATTAAAAACCCAGAACAAATAACGCAAATTATTTCTGACTTCCTAAAGATTCTGTGGCCTTGGTTAATTGAAAACAAATATTCTTTAAATTTCCTTCATAATTTGCTTCTCTTTCTCTAAGGATAATATCGTCTTTCGCAGAAAAAATAGGTTCAAACATATTTGGATATACATCATACTGGTTGCTGAATCAAAACGTTTAGACGAAATAATTATCTGATGCACAACAGTTAAATGAATTTACGAGTGCATCATCTGTGATTGTAATATCAACATTGAATGTTCTGTGTGGTAACTTGGAATCCTATCAAATAATTCAATTCCTATCGTAGTCTATTGTTAGTTGTTTCGTTTTTATCAAAAGTAAACATTGAAGAGTCATCAAATCTCCAGACAGTATATACATAAACATATTCATGCATAAACACTGTATCTCCGGATTCTAACGCTTCTCTTCTTTCATGTCGATATGTATCTGCACATACGCTTACCGATCTATCTATCTATCTATCTATCGATCTATCTATCTATCTCTCTATCTCTCTATCTCTCTCTCTCTCTCTCTCTATCTATCTATCTATCTAATTCTTTCTGTCCGTCTTCCTACCTATCTACTTAACACATTTGTATGTGCGTGCGTGTGTGTGTGTGTGTGTGTGTGTGTGTGTGTGTGTGTGTGCGTGCGTACAAGATTCCACGCAGTGGGACTGAACCGGGAACCATGCAGCTGGGAACCCAGATTCTTACCATACAGTTACGCCTGTGCCTACAACGTACGTACATTTAGTTACGTTGTGAAAATAATCACCGTGATTAAAGTAAAATTGCATTTGGCAGGTTGTAATGAATAGCGAAGTGACTAGTTTCGTATTACACAGAAGACTCATCAGTCAGCGTTTGAACATAGGAACATAGATATGTTTATGGAAAATATAAACAATATTACGGGATAACGCAATTTTATACGGTAATTATGCTTCTTAATTTCCAAACCTTGGATGAGTGCGTAAAGCGATCGCTGATGAGTGCTTAATGGCAGTCGAAACTAGTCAAAAGGCGGAAAACTGTTAAAATTGAGATAACGTCGGATACAATACCTCACTGTTTTCACATAGGTTCATGTCGCTTTGAGTTCAAGTCAAGGCGAGTTCAACTTTGCTTTTAATAAATTCGGGCTTGTTAAAAAACAATCAAATCCAGGGTCGTAAATTGGTAAAATTCTTGGAACGTCAAATGAAAAAAAAAAAAAAAAAAAAAAAA
>NC_068999.1:49563516-49564061 GCF_001194135.2 Octopus bimaculoides
ATATATATATATATATATATATATATATATAGATTGTGGTAATAAGCGGTGTGGTTAAACAAGGTTTATTATTATTATTATTATTATTATTATTATTATTATTATTATTATTATTGCCAGTACAATATGCATCGATTGAACCGATTTCTTATATCATTAGACATCCACCAGGATAGGAATACCTGTCTTTTTCCCATGTAGATAATCGCTATTTATAGTATATACAAACTCGAATACAGCTAATTGCTCTGTCTAGTTTGCATAACAGTAACTGTGACACCTTGGATACACAGTTTCTTTTAATTCTTTTTAAATTTTGCAGAAATATGCGTCAACTTCAATTTAATTTTCTTCATAAATCTAAAATTGTTTAGTTATATATTGACTTATCTGAAATATTTTTAATACATTACCTAAGCGTATGGGTTTTTCTTGTTTAGTGTTTATATATGTTAAGAAATACAAACGTAAGTAAAACGTATGCACTCATTATACCTACCTGTGTGTGCGTGTACACGTGTGTGTGTGTTATATATATATATATA
>NC_068999.1:49564161-49564448 GCF_001194135.2 Octopus bimaculoides
GTCGAAGAGCGTAGGCTCGAAACATAAAAGACTTTCTCAATTCCCGAGCGGTAAACTAGTACATCTGTTTGTTGTTTACACTCCCGTCTTCGTCTTTTGTTGTTTTTAAAAATTTATTTGTAAATTCTCACTATATATGTGTATACATATATAGTGAGATTGCGGATTTGCGTCTTGGACAGGAAATTTGTAGGTGTAATCCCTTGGTCAGTCATGACCGAAGGGTGTCTTTACCCTTTACCCTATATATATATATATATATATATATATATATATATATGTGTGTG
>NC_068999.1:49564458-49569257 GCF_001194135.2 Octopus bimaculoides
TATGTGTGTGTGTGTGTGTGTGTGTGTGTGTGTGTGTGTGTGTGTGTGTGTGTGCGTTTGTAAGTATCTGATTAACAAAATGGAATATATTAAGATGTAGTTTTGAAAATGCACCCTGGGTGCTTCTAAAAATAATAACGAGGAAATTAATATAATATACAATGATACGAATTGAATTTCACTTTAACGATTGTATTTGTTCTGTAGACGGTGAAGTCCAATCTAACAAACTCGCTGATATACTAAATTTGATCTTTGCAAACAACATATCTTTATTTATATTGTATACTCATACGATATTTGAGAATAGATGAATCATGCTTACATCAATATGATTATATCAACATTTTTATGTACGTCTTCTTACATGTAGAACGAACTTGTCTCAGATTTCTATATAATAATTATTTTTATGAAATTTATATAGGCCAGATTTAAGCAGTTTGCATATTATACACACGTAGAGTATATATATATATATATATGAAGCAATTGCAGATAAACATCGCCGGTCACATTTCCCTCAAAGAAAAATAGGCCGTGAAGATGCTTTTTGAGGATGGTGCAGAACACATTCACTTTTGGTGAGTCCCTCTCGTGCTCAACTGTGGCATGGGGATTTTCTTCGCCCCAAATGTGAACATTATGCTTATCGACTTTGCCATTCGTACGAAAGGCAATAAGTTATGGGGTTAATTTGTTCGACTAAAACATTTAAAGGCGGTACCCCAGTATATAAATATTTTTGTTTTTTTTTTAAGATTTTCAATGAACCCCATGTAGTTTATTGTTTCACTGTCATGTCACGAGAGCTCTTATCTCGATGAAACAATTCTAAAGGAAACCGGATGCAGTTGAGCGGGCAGATTTTAAAGCTGACGTGTTATAATTACACAAAACAGAAGCATCTTCTGCGATCGTTTTGGTACCGTTTCTGCCGTTTAAACATTCTATGGAAGCAATGAAACTTTATTCCAGCAGAACGCTTCTAATGCTTTCACTCTCACAAGGCGTACAACAAAACGAAGTATAGTTGGCAAGGTTAGACTTCACGAAGTAAGCAATATACGTTTTCTTCATTAACAGATTTAGCAAATCGGAATCGTTTCTTAAAAACAAAATTGTAACCCTGGTGGTTTATTTGTAAACGTGCCAAGCAAATTTTTCTAATTCGCTCAGAACGCGCTTTTAAAACTCTAATTAACTGCAATAAAATAGTGACTTAGGCATACATACCAGACGCCTGTAATAACAAACAATATATGATTATGACTTCTCATATCTATACCAGAACTAATAATCAGTCTATGTCGTTATGCCCATTATCATTATTTGCGAAGACAAATAATGGTAAGCTGGTGCAAATACTGGCAGACTGTTTGCAAATTTGCGTTTATAGATAAGAAGTTAAAAGATAGTAAGATTTTCAGATATTTATTTGTTGATTTTGTTTCGAAGTTGGTTAATCAGACGCTGTATTTTACTGGTACGAGTCAAAGAAAGAATTCTATGTTGCTGCTCGACTTTCTAGAAGTAGCAGCTAAATATCCTTCAAATCACTGGTGCTGTAAATGAATAGTTATCTCCCTTGTATTGACGAATATATTCAGAGGGCACCGCATGTAATATTACTTGTGCTGCTTCATTTTCAAGGCTTTTTGGCGTTCCGACTCCTGTATTCTACACCTAAAGAGCATTTCACAACATTTTCACTAATGGAGACCCTTCTAAAAAAATATTCTGAAAGGAAACGTAAATATTATTCTTTTATTCTTTTATATGCTTCAGCTCAACGGCTGTGGCCATGCTGGGGCACCGCCATTTACTAGTGCTCCCGCAGGGGGAAATGAACCTGTAACCCTCAGATTGTTATATATTCTATTAAACTTTTCCTTTCTCTTTAATAAAGTTAAATTTCATAATACAGAAGAAGTAATAACGTTGCCATTGAGGCAGCGTGCTGGCAGAAACGTTAGCACGCCGGGCGAAATGCTTAGCGCTATTTCGTCTGTCTTTACGTTCTGAGTTCATATTCCGCCAAGGTCTACTTTGCGTTTCATCCACAAGACCACAGATCAGTCCCCACTCACTCTCAAGGTGAGACCTAACACTCCAGCTGAAATCAGCTTTACCTTTCTTGTAGGCCACAAACAAACTGCCTGTCATGTACCGGAGACGGTTCTCGTAATTTCTGTATCTTTCTTGAGAAATTTGTTGTGATTTGATCTGGAGAAAGATAGGTTTTACCAGGTTCAAGAGACACCGTATTTTACGAGGGCACCCCTGTAACACCATCAATGTGCTGAAGGCTCAAAGCAAGGCAAGTCAAACGGGGTACGTTGAATAGATTAAGGAACAGTGGAAATCATCTTCAGGTCGAAGAATTGTCGCGAATAGTTGCACCAGAGGAGACTCATCTAAAGCCAACTCAAAAGTAGATGGTGTTAACTGGTTAACAGCGATGTACCAGAAACCTCTTCGTGGTCGACCTGTCTGCGAATAATACCAACTTTCGAATCTACCTTATCGTCTTTAGGAAGTATACTTTGGATTATGTTTGCTTGAGGTTTCCTCGCACACAGTAAAAATACAGGATGATCAGAACTGGAGTGCCTTTGATCATTATTCTGCTCGATGACAACTACCTGGGACTCAGCCACAACAGCAAAAGCGACAACAGTAACAATAACAACGACGAAACTTCCTGAAACCGGAAGTATTAAGTTATAGTCTAGTATCGGATCCAATTAGTAATCTCATTTGTTACATTGCTTCCTACATAAAGACACAGATTAATTGTTGTAACATTAGATATTCGTAATTGTATTTTTATTGTGAGTTTTTTTGTTTTGTTTACTTATTACTTTCATTAATCTATTGCACTATTTTGCCTCTAGTCACGTGTTAATGTTTGGCGAGAGAAGCGAAGGAGAGGTAATAGCTGAGGTGAGTGAGTTCAAAATATTTATTGCTTGTTTATATTACAGAGTTATTATTATCTATAAGGAGCTTCCGAAGAGATATCAACACCGGTTGGATGAGAACCTCTGAAAAGAAAATGCCTAGGAAGCAAATGCTACAAAGTATTATACATGAATCAGTAAAAGACCCGTGAAAAAAATTAATGATGGTTTTTGCCTTTGTAAAATAGGAAGCACAAGTTCACAGAGTGAAATACGTTTTCTACGATGAGGAGGAAGTGGAGAAGCAGAAACCTGACGTTTCCGGTAGGAACAAGATCGAAATCGTAGATTCCTCCACCTCCTTTTCTCATTTTTCAACCTCTTCCTTCAAGTTCCCCTCTTCTTCACCAGAAGCTAACATATTCCACTTTGTGAACTTTTTGTAGTGTAAAGCGTTTCACTTGACTTTCGTTGCTTTTGCAGCCACTCTCTATTATAACTAATGCGTACATGTCTGCATACATGTGCGGCTGTGTGTGAATGTGTGTGCGTGTGTGTATGTGTGTGTGTGCTTGTGTGTGTGTGTGTGCATGTGTGTATGTATGTGTACGTACGTGTGTGTATGTGTGGGTGGCATTTTGCTATGTTGTATGCCTACAACGACACACAACTTCTTTTTCTCGTCTTCCCATTTCTTCATCTTCTACTTAATCTTTTTTTTTTCTTCTTCATCTTCTCCTATCCTCTCCTCCTCCTCTTCCTCCTCTTCTTCTTACTACTACTACTACTTCATGATCATCATGATCATCATCATATTCTTCTTCTTCTTCTTCTTCTTCTTCTTCTTCTTCTTCTTCTTCTTCTTCTTCTTCTTCTTCTTCTTTATTCATTAAACCTCTATAATTCTTCCAGTTCTACCTACAAATCCATTTATAATTTTATGTTTGCCGATGTTGGTGGTAACTTTCCGCTGTCGCAAGTCAATGACGTCACACACTCACGTATGACTTTCTCGTTCTTTTCCTTTTATGATAATTTTTGGTAACGCAGCGAAATTGTCTTTGGTGTCTTCCTAATGAAATTTGTGATTTTACTTGGGAATTCTTTAGATATATTTGGCAAGTATTCTATGTGTTGTATCTTCATATAGTTTTCATAGATACTACATTAATATAGTAGGCAAAAATGCTGTCGATTAATAAATTTCCTATGGGTCTTAGACATGTATATGCAGTGGTCTAAACTGGAATCGGATCCCCATTGAGACTTCGGAATTCGTTGTAGCATAGCATATTTCATTACTCTCTCCGTCTCTCTCTCTCTCTCTCTCTCTCTCTCACTCTCTCTCTCTCTCATGCACGCACACATGCGCATACACACACAAACATACATTTGCACATAGACATATATATAGATGCATGCGTACATGTAATACATACATGTATATCATATGCATATATATATATATATATATATATATATATATATATATATATATATATATATACACACAAACATATATACATATTTATATACATTATATATGTGTATATCATATATATACGTATATATATATTTTTTGTAGTTTCAGCTCAGAGCAGTGGCCATGCTGGAGCACCGCCGTTTTGCTACACTGTTATTACTGAGAGCCTCACAAACAGAGAAACGAGACATGCAACATAAAGAATATTTCCCTTCATCAGTTGTCCCTGTCCATCTACTCCGCGTATCGAAGGCAAGGACAAAAGGCGACTTCGTTGAAACAGTCCTTCCCGCAAAGCAAATTAAATAAAATTTGGGATTTTTTGCTGAGAGTGAAAGTGCTAACAAGAACAAGACAGTAAAAACAAACGGTTAGGGCTGTTGAGCCAAGACGATAGAAAAATAATTATGAAC
>NC_068999.1:49569634-49570172 GCF_001194135.2 Octopus bimaculoides
GGTCACAGTGGTTCTTTTACAACCATTCCGTGTTTCATTGGATACGACCGAAAATAAATAAGCAAACGAGCAAAAATAAACAGCAATAAAAAGGTAAAAAAATAGAAAATCGACTATAGGTATGCTCCATTAGATACATAGGTTGAAATAACTACAATATCAGCAACAATTCTGCATCAGTTGTACTTTTATTTTTATATTTTTTCTGATGCAGAGCTAGAACGTGAATATTCAGTCTCGTTTGATTTTATACAAAATACTTAAAGACACGTTGGAATAGTTTGTATAAAAATATTTAGTATTGCTCCATACAATCCACCTCCCACACACACTTACACACACACATGCGCACGTACACTAGAACATACACACACGCGTTCACACATACATATACACACACATATACAAGTGTGCTCATAGACACATGTGCACGTACACTCAGACATACACACACTCACACACACACATACATATACACACACACATATACACATGCGCACGTACGCTCAAACACATACGCACACGCGCATACATATAC
>NC_068999.1:49570182-49574496 GCF_001194135.2 Octopus bimaculoides
AAAGACACGTTGGAATAGTTTGTATAAAAATATTTAGTATTGCTCCATACTATCCACCTCCCACACACACACATACACACATGCGCACGTACGCTCAAACACATACGCACACGCGCATACATATACACATACACACATATACAAGTGTGCTCATAGACACATGTGTACGTACACTCAAACATATACACACTAACACACACACACATACATATATATACACACACACATACGAGTGTGCTCATAGACACATATATACACACATGCGCACGTACGCTCAAACATACACGCACATGCGCATACATATACACACACATATACAAGTGTGCACATAGACACACACACACATACGCACACATGTGCACGTACACTCAAACATACACGCACACACACATATACAAGTGTGAACATACATACACACACATGCAAGCATGCATACACACACACATACACACATACGCGCGTATACAAGCACCACTTCCACAATCGTATGAGTTTATATAACTGACATCACAAGTGGAAAGTTATAAATCACGGAGAGAAGTAGTTTGACGGAAATAACTCCATTTATGAGGAGAATCTGCATTGAGTGTGAACGGAGGAGGGAATCTGATGAAATGTACACAGATCGATGTGAATGAAAAATGGTACATCACTAAAACACGGAAAAGCTTTCAGACAATTCGAGAATTGTTTGGGAAAGATGCGCACTGTCTGAGTGGCAGTTAAGTTTATAAATACCAACGGTACGTCAGTGTAATACGGTGCACTCATATTTTGTGTATGAACCGAGTTCACAACCAGGATTTATTGTCTAGCAGTGGTTTGGCTAGTTGAGCGGTGTGTGCACACACATACAGACAGAAAAGAGAGGGAATAATTTATCTTACAATAATTCAACTGTTCATGGAATAATCTGGCGGTAATTTATCAAAGCTATTAATACACACGTAGAATGAAGGACTAAATTATATTTATACATAGAAATGAGATTATATTATGTTCTCAAATAAATCCGTTCATTTCTTTTCAATGTTATTTGAATTAATGCAAAAAAAGTATTTTATCGTTGTGTCTTACCCGTTATTTTTTATTTGTAACTCTGCTGCTCCTTCATAACTTTTTGGTATCGTTTTGTAATTTTGAATAAATTTTACCTGTTTTCAGACATATGATCTTGGAGTGCCGAGTAGGAAAAAAGCATTTTCGACATCTAATATTCTTCGCTTTCAGTCAAAATTCCATAGCTGCCAAAGCCTCTCGAAACATTCGTGCTGTGTACAGAGAAGGGTCTATCACTGAAAGAATTGAACAGGAATGGTGTTCACGTTTCAAAGAAAAGAAATTCGGTCTCATAGACTCTACACGTTCCTGCCGACCAGATTCAGTTGAATTGGCCTAAATGATGGGATACTCTCATGAGACCATCACCCATTATCGTCACTCGATGGAACGAAAGACACAGACTCCAGTGCTCCTCTATCGCTGCCAGTTTACTCATTCGACAGAAGGCTACTCGTAGACACAATCAGAGATTTCTTTATAGCATCGTCACCAGCTATGGAAAATGATGGCTTTTACACCAATATGAAACGGAGGAAACAATGGTTGAGTCCCGACAAGCAAAAGGAACACCTGAAGCCAAGCCAGAGCTACGTCCACGGAAGGGTAGTGGAGTTGTTCTTGAAAGCAAACACACGGTCAATGCAGTGTTTTACGCTCAGCAAATGCACCAGCTTAACAAAGCAACCCGGCTGAAATGACCCGACCAGCGATACGGCGAGCTTTGTCAACATGACAATGCTCACTCCTACATCGCTAATTTGACCAAAAATGCTATTCAAGAGCTCGGTTGGGAAGTTCTATCGCATCTAGCTGGGCTCCGTTGGGAAGTTCTGTCGCATCCTAATACAGCACCTTCAAATACACATTGATTTCTTCAACGCCACAGAAAATTTAGACCAATCGACGCCATTTAAAATTAAACAAATTGAAACAAAAGATAACATCAACAGTCAGTATTGTTTCCCAGAATGCAATTGTAAATGCCTTGTATTTTGTGTTTTACATTGGGAACATAATTAAAGAGATGCCTGAAACCAGCTCACCATATCACCACCATAACAAGCTCCGTTCTTTATCGTACATAACCTAATATTGTATGTTTGATATCTTCATTAATAAATGCATACAGACGCCAAAACTGTCCAAACAAACGTCTTGTTGAAGAGAACAACATCTCTACTACTTCTTTAACAGGCGAATGCATGCACACACGCTCACATGCACACACGCTCATACGTACACATATATACAGATATATCTGCATGCATTCATCCGTATATACATATATAAATACATACGTACACGCACGCAAGCTTTTGGCATATATATATATATATATATATATATATATATATATATATATATATATATATATATATATATATATATATATATATATGCAGTTCATACAAACATACACATACACACATATACATACACACATATGTTATATATATATATATATATATATATACATGCATGCATATACATATATACATACATATATATATATATGTATAAATGGCGGGATAAGGGATACCATGCGAACTCAGCATCATATGTCTGCATGTATGTATATACATACATATATATATATATAATATAATATATTATATTATATTATATTATGTATATCTGTCATCACTGTTATGTTCTTGTTTATTTGGAGTTATATACGCATGCTACACAGTTTCTCCTGTTATGTAAACCAAATGTACTTAGGTGGTCTCCGCATGCGTGGTGGTTGGTTTGGCATTTCACCAGTCTCGTACTAACCATTCCTCCTTCTTTCACTTCTACAGCCACTCCTCCCACCGCCTCTTCCTCTTGGCATGTATGGTCTTTATTTATTTTACATATTCTCATTGCCGTTTTTACATTCTTTTCAATTTCAAACCTCATTACACTTCTCTGTCTTATCCGTTATTATGTTTAGAAACAGAGGTACTGGTGATGATAAGAGCTGGTGGAAAACTTCTAAACTACATGCAGTCTACGGTTCCTCCCATTCTCTCCTACATCCTTCTCTCAGCTCTGTAAAGTGAGCACCATTCATTCGGCTTTAATAATACTGTTCCCCCTTCTGGAGGAGAACACGATGACGTGGATTAAGAGTATATTGAATTAGATTGGGTTGCCTACGTTCTGTCTACTTCAGGATGAAAGCTTCAGCATGTTCTCTCTGCAGTAACCGCGGTCTGATGTAGGGGCCGTGATTTGAACTTGAGATCATACTAGTCTGATGAGACTGCTTTGCCATACTGGCCCGACATGGCTTCGCAGAAGAGGAGTGACTAATAAAATAGATGATAATTATACCTTGGAATACAATTTATCGACATCCACATCTCACTATTTCCAAAATTTGAAACAACGCGGTTGTAGGCACCCGGCCTGCTAGACATAGCAGCCAGAGGATAATGTTGCAGAGAGTACGCTCTCCATAGAAAAATAGACGGGAAGGACAAAGTTGGAACGCTTTTGACATTTGATCTTCTCAATCAGTGCCGACTTGGAGCTTAAGTACTTCAACTTTCGTTTAATCGACAGAATTAGTATCTTTTAGCTTTCCCCTGTTTCAGTAATTAGACTGCGGCCAGGCTGGAGCACCGCTTCGAAGAATTTTTGCTCAAACGAATCGACTTCAGTACTTATGTTATTTTTTAAAGCTTGATTCTTATTCTATCGACATCTTTTATCGAACCATTAGGTTGCAGGGACGTAAACACACCGATACCGGTTGTCAAGTGGTAGTGACACACACGCACACACAAACACACACACACACACACACACACACACACACACACAAACACACACACATATGTATGATGGGCTTCGTTCAGTTTCCGTCTACTAACTCCACATACAAGCCATTGGTCGGCCCGCGGCTATGGTAGAAGACACTTACGCAATGTGCCAGGCAGTAGGTTGAACCCGGACCCATGAGATTAGGAAGAAAGCTTTTTTTTTTACCACACAGCCACGCCTGCGCTTATGATAGATAAATAAAAACAAAAATCACCCATGTTCTAGAGTGTGATAAGATTTGAACCTTGATCTGAACGACGCCACCATCCCCACCATTATTACTGACGCCATCCTACCTCCGCCTAACCACTCATTGTCCCCACCATCACCAACGGCAACACCGCTGCCATCACCAACATCACTACCACGACCACCACCACCATTTTTATGACCTTTACCTACGCCACTAGCGTCAAGAAACACCGTTGCCACCACCGACTC
>NC_068999.1:49574604-49575476 GCF_001194135.2 Octopus bimaculoides
GCGCGCGCGCGCATATCGTAATGTGCTGATTATGCGATTGTCCTGTTTTAAACATGGTTTAGCAAATAGCAATATAGCATTGAACGGAGTCGAAGCCAACGCTCTAATTTTAATTGAAGCAAATCGTCTTAACAGCTTTAACAACCTTAACAGTCATGCATTTCGCAGCTGAGCATTTGAGAAATTTTATATTGAAAAGTTTATATAAATAATAGTGTAATAAGAACACATTACAGAATCTACACTGAAACCAAGCAGCTGCGTCAACAACAAACCCACTGCGTATGGTAAAAATATTTTGGTTATTAGGAGAAAAGAGAGAAAGGAAGGGCATGGAAATCAGCCACCCATTACCATGTCACACAGACAAGACTATTATGTGTTTCAAGAAGATAAGGTTACGTAAACTTAGTTTGAAATAAATATGGAGGAATAAATAGATAAAAATTCTGAGCTATTTTATGTCGTGTTGTGTTCTCGTTTTTGTTTGTTTTTCCTTATTGTCACATATTCCCTTCCTCCGCTCAACCTAGATTTCAGCGGATCAAATGCTTCTTTGATCTTATCATCTCTGGAATCGTGTACTTGCTCTAGTCACTAGACAGCGGTCATGCTGAGTCATCGACTTGTAGGTTTTTAGTCGAGCAAATCGTCTCCAGTACTTGCTTTTGTCTACTTTTTATTTATTTATTTATTTATTTTTATTTTTAAAGAACCGATTCTGATTCTATTGTTCTCTCTTTGCCGAATCGCTAAGGAATATTAGCACCGGTTTTCAAGCGGTGTGATTGAGGGAGACAAACGCAAATATGCAGGCACACACACACACACACACACACATACACACACACACACACACACACACACACACA
>NC_068999.1:49575486-49577256 GCF_001194135.2 Octopus bimaculoides
AAGGGTCGTTATGGCTGTTGCAAGTGTTTGGCACGAAACAGGGACGTCAAATACGAATTCTTCCTTGACGAACGGTAGTCTAATGACGGATATTTCCGATAGGAGGTGTTTTATTGGTGATATATAAGGACGTGCCTGAGGATTCTACCCCCACGAAACTTTCAGGAATAGTGAGCAGCAAAAATGTATAAATAGTTGGATTTCTAGCAACACGTGGGACCTATTTTGTCAAAGCCATTAGCCTTTTGAGATTTACTTAAGGAAACATTTCTGTTAAAACACTGGTGTATGGAATACAATGCGTGCAATAAATTTAAACATCAGACTGGTGTTTGCTCTCAGCATGTAAACCAACTTGAGGAATTTATTCTTTGTTTTTTTCTTCACTCGTTTTGCGTCTGTTTTTTCATGTTAGCTTCGAACAGTGGGACTTACATTTAAAGTTGTTTCAACTGAGAACATCCTGTCTGTTTATACAAGGAAGAAACATAACTTAATATGAAGCAATAAGACTCTGGGCGGTCGATCGAGAAATACAAATCGAATCGTCACATCTTCCAGTTCAAAATACAGGAAGGCGCATTAGATAATATTGGTATTACTAGGAATACGATGTGGCCATTTGATCATAGGTTCACCTCAATCAATATTTATCTAGGGTTAAAGAACAGCATTAGACCATTTACTTGTTTCGATCATTGGACTGCAGCCATTTTGGAACACCGTCTTGAAATGTTTTAGTGGAACAAGTCTACATCAATACTTATTTATTCTATTTTATTTTTAAAGTCTAGTACTTATTCCATTGTACCCTAATCCTAATTGTTCTCGCTTCACCGAGCTTTTAATTCATGGAGACATAAACAAACGAACACTGGTTGTCAGCAGGAAGCGAGGGAAAACACAAAGACACAATGTCACATACACACATAAGACACTGGTCAGCTCTAAGCTATTGTAGAAGATACTTGCAGCACAAGGTGCCGTGTAATGGGACTGAACCAGAAAACACATGATTGGAAAGCGGAATATGTGGAGTATAACAACAACAAAAAAATCGTGATACAGGTCTGTTTCACGTAAGAAAAACAAAGCATGCAATACATAAGACAGTCCTATAAGCACGTAAGAAGCCACGATGTCTTAGCGTAGAATAACTTTAATTATAAGTCTATTGACTCTTCAACAGAGCAACAAAAGGAACAACACTAATAACAGGCTTATTAATTACTATACTATTTTTATAGCATGTAGGCTGTTCAACGTTGGCTTGAGTATCTTAAAGCAGAAAGATTTTGTAAAAAGTAATTTGATACCCTGAATTGCAAACAATGATAGAGGACGACACCCTGCATTAGTTACACAATAATTAAGCATTGTTGTTCAATTTTGTGGAAATGATTCGTCACATGACAGAACACAAAGATAACATTGAATAAAAAAGAAGGCAGTTAATGTTTGTTTTAACTACACGCCTAAATGAACAGTTGCATGTCAAGCTTACACGCAACAAACCGAGTGCATAAGCGCATGTGATTAGCCACACACACACGCCCCCACCCGCACACACAACACACACATCACGCATATGCATGACGGGATTCTTTCAGTTTCCATTGAGCAAACCCACACACAAGGCTTTGGACGTTCTGAGGCTATAATAGAAGAAACTTACCCAAGGTTCCATGCAAAGGGACTGAATCTGGAAGCATGGACTTTGGAAGCAATCTTCTTACCACGCAGCCTGCGCCTATATATATATATATATAT
>NC_068999.1:49579091-49582078 GCF_001194135.2 Octopus bimaculoides
GTATATATATATATATATATATATGTATATATGTATGTCTTTATGTATATATATATATGTATATATACACACACACTTACATGAAAGCATACATATATACATTTATTCAAGTATGTATGTATGCATGTATGTACACACACACACACACACACACACACACACACACACACACACACACACATACATATATATATGAATTACATACATTCTAAACAACAAAATAATGGCACAAACCATCCCAAACTAAAACAAACTCATTCCAAAATAAACATTGGTAAACTCACCAACGCCAAACGTAAACCCTTCACAGACACAAACATACATACGTACATACATACATAAATACATACATACATACATACAGACAGACAGACATGCATGCATATGTACATGCATGCATTCATACATACCCACATGCATACATACACACGCATACGTAAATACATACATAGATACATACATGACGCTGTAATCTCGTTGCAAAACCCTAACCCTAACCCTAACCCTAACACAACTAAAATACAGACACGCAGAGACATACACACACATTCGACTTTCGTTCACACACACGCGCGCAGACACATTGCAGACTCTTGCAGGCACACAGACATAGGCACACGCACACACACACAATGTAAACATTATTATATGCATTATAAAAACAAGAAAATAAAATATCGCACGTTCCAAAACAACAATAAAGCCCATTTTCAAACAAACTGAAACATTATATACACAGATGCAAAATTAAGTCATGCATCCATTTAATTCTACGCATTAATACATGCACATACTCATATATACAAATATTGTAAACATAGACACACATAGAAAACAGTGTAATAACGCACAGGTGTACACAAAGAAATTGACGTACGCACAAACGCACACACATACACACACGCAGACACACAAACACACACAGATACACATACACACACGCACACACCAACACACACACATATGGATACATTCACACCGCTACAAAAGATTATAATCCCGCACAGGTGTACACTAAGAAATTAACGTAAGCACAAATACACAAACACATACACACACACACGTGCACACAGGCGCACTCACACGCACTCACACGCACACGCATATCCTTACAGACTCACGCGTGTCTTACAGTACGCATATTTACATACACTCAACAGCTACTCTGGCACATTCCCTATACTTCCGCTCTGAAAGGTCGTCGCATCCTGTATTTACTAGATTAGATTTTCCTCATTTCACACGTGTTTTGTTTCCTCTGCTTTTGTTTTCTCTTTTTCTCTCTTCACATTTCCATTTCTCTTCTTCTCGCTACTTCTCATTCTTTCTTTAATTCCGACGAAAGGCTTACATCCGAAACGTTAAAGGCGCTGCTGCATCTGTTTCACAGAGCTTTAAAATAATACAATGTATTATCTTGTTATCGTTTCTACACACACACACACACACACACACACACACACACACACACACACACATACATGTAGACATAAACTCACACAACTTTTTCATATTTTTTTTACTTCATTCATTGGGTCACAACCATGCCAGGGTACAGCTTTGCGTTAATTTTTCTTCCAGTCGATTAACTGAATTCCAGCACCCATTTTATGTCTATGACATTATCATTCGTTCTACTTATGCTGAACTCGTATATTACCGGGCTGTACATAAAAATACACCACTTGTGACAGACAAACACGCACATACACACTTGTATGATGCAACAAGTACATACTATTATATTTTACTAAAGATATTCTTTGATCTTTCAACAATGAAACTGCTAACCACAATTATCATTTACTAAGGATTTCCTTAATTCTTCGTTCATGGAACTTCTGACCACTATCATCTTTCACCAAGGACGTTCCTTAATTCTTCGATGAACTGATAACTACGAATGTACTTTATAAAGGATTCCCTTAGCTTCTTCTTCTCGAAGAGTTGGCCACTATATATTGTTGGCTTATGTGGAAATCTTCGCCCAAAGACAGGCACACCTTCGCATAAGTTGCATGTATTCTGTCGTGAACAGTAGCCGTATTACAATTTATAAGGGGTTAATCCCTGTGAGTTCCCTGATAACTGACCAGGCCTGCATGACCCAAGCATTTCCTCCCACAAATCACACGTGTAAAAAAAAATTCCCTCATTTTCCACAGGTTCATTATCTCTAAGCCTTCTCTTGATTTTATCGTGCTTCATTCTCTCTCTTTCAAACTTCGAACAACCACTGTGCACTCTTTTTCTCCACCCATTTCAGTCTTGTTCCTCTCTCTCTCTCTCTCTCTCTCTCTCTCTCTCTCTCTCTCTCTCTCTCTCTCTCTCCCAATCAACAACTGAAACTCTGGTGATAAATATCAGTATATCTTGAGATAAAATTTCTGATGCCTTAATAATTTGGACAACACTAAATCCCTCTTAACGATAGTCTTAAGAAGAACAAAATATCTAAATAACATTGTAAACTGATATATGTCATTAACTAGGATAAAATGCTGGACTACGATTGTCACAGATGGGAAAGATAAATACATATAAAACGAAATAAAACAAAACAAATCCTATTAGAGCAAAGCTATTTACTCTCACCAACATTTATCATCTGCAAACGCATTCCATTATTCCGAGCCATTCTTCCGATCCTGTTCTATATTCCAAAGCCATGTTGTTCATCATCCGTTTGGCATCAAAATACGTGATGTCAATTTGTAGTCACCGTAGCTTGTAAGTCAATACTGAATCTTCATAAGAAATATGTAGTGTTTTTAATGTTTCGTTTCCCCTTGTTTAGAATGACAATGTAACATCCGACAAATGTGTATATATATACGTATGTGCGTGTATCCCTTTCTGTTTATAAGCCGTATGCCTTTCTCTCTCTCTCTCTCTCTCTAACTTCCAACCATTATATATATATATGTATATATATATATATATATGTGTGTGTGTGTGTGTGTGTGTGTGTGTGTGTGTGTGTGTGT
>NC_068999.1:49582492-49583083 GCF_001194135.2 Octopus bimaculoides
TATATATATATATATATATATATATATATATATGTATATAAATCCAAAAGTCATTTCGGTCTTCGGAATTCAATATCCAACGACCATTTCATACCCGTACCCGAAACTCTTTCAAATGAAATCGCCGACTCAGTCAGCCACCCGAAGTCAAAATAAATATACACTACTCAAAATTAAACGAAACAGATGAATCAGCCTATTGCTATTATGCTATTGCTGACTTAATGATAACTTATTGATTACACATAATTACTAGATTAAGTTTCCCCAACATGTAACGCGCTTGACTCTTCCTAACAGATCATTATGTTAAAGTTGCGACTAAAGGCATTTGGCTTTAATTATTATTTAAACTGGCATCGAGCTTAGCTTGTTAATTTCGTATTTACAGCCTGCCTACGTAGGACCGATTTCTTCTTCTTCTTCTTCTTCTTCTTCTTCTTCTTCTTCTTCTTCTTCTTCTTCTTCTTCTTCTTCTCACCTTCTTCTTCTTCTTCTTCTTCTTCTTCTTCTTCTTCTTCTTCTTTTTCTTCTTATTCTTCTTCTTCTTCTTCTTCTTCTTCTTCGTCTTCTTCTTCTTCTTCTTCTTCT
>NC_068999.1:49584535-49592194 GCF_001194135.2 Octopus bimaculoides
ATATATATATATATATATATATATATACATACACATATATATATATGTGGGTGTGTGTGTGTGTGTGTGTGTGTAAATATATATAAAAAACTAAAGACCCCCTTCGGTCATGCATGATCATGGGGATTTCACTTAGAAAGTTCCTCTCCTAGGCACATATCTGGGCATGGTTGTTTATGGAAGACCAGCGGTCGCCCATGCATACCACCCTACACTCTTCATGCCACTGATTTTATCCAAAGGAAAGGCAGAGGCCGATACAGCTTGATACCAGTGACGTCACAACTCATTTCTACAGCTGAGTGAAATAAAGTATCTTGCTCAATAACACAACACACAGTCTGGTCCAGGAATGGAACTCACTACTTCATGATTGTGAGCCTGATGCTCAAACCACTAAGCCATGCACCTTAACACACAAAAACACACACACACATACATACATATATACATACACACATATATATATATATTTATGAATAATACACACATCTGCTTGCCTGTTCGTGACTACCTCTGCTCCTATGAAAAGCCAGCGAAAGCATAGAGTATGCTACGAAAGTATCCTCATTCGTGAGTAATACCTCTCTATACTGTAGTCAACACACTACTATCATATTCTTCATCATAGAAAGCACAAGAACAGAGCAATTGAATCCTGCCTGATACATCAACACACCCTCAAAACCCCAACCCCATATCCGAGATTAACTACTTTACCAACCCGCATTTACATTATCCGTAACTGAATATCTGTTCGCCGCTCACTTTCAATATAGCTTGTATTATTAGCAACACTGTTTTCTTTCACTAATTAACGTTTCTCAATTATTAATGTATGTTAATTATCCATATGGTTGATATCTAATGAAGTGTTGTTTTGTTATTAGCAGTTGGTTCTGTAATTACTTGAAAATCTGTACTGCGACAGTATGTTATGTATCCATCGTGATGACGTCACGCTAGAAGATTAATTACGTCGCGTGTGGATGGTTCTGTTTGTAATACGAAATAGATCTACCACCGTTCGTATGTGCTATGATTTCCTTTTTAAAATTTGAATCCCTCTTTAAGAAAATTTGTCTTCAACTATCGTCTCTCTTGTATACTCTCGAACGACAATATATCACGCCATTTTAAGCTCTAGCACAGGCATGGGCAATCTTTTTCGAGACAAAAGTCATTCTTTTACAAATTCATCGTCGGAATAATTTTTTGTATGTTTTGCCACTTTTTCACTAACAACATAGCTTACATGTACAATTTCTTTTAGTGCGGTCTGCTTTTTTTGGAAAAGATCGTATTTAGACTACCGATCTGTTTCTTGAAGGATTCAATATTTTGCTGTCTAATGTCTCCTTTAGATTTATTGTATCCCGAATGTTTGAAAATGTAATGCTGCTTAATATTAAATTCTTTAAAAGCAGAGACACATTCTTTTCTACTCTAAGCACAAGGGCCGAAATTTTGGGAGAGGGAGCCAGTCGATTAGATCGATCCCAGTACGCAACTGGTACTGAATTTATCGACCTCGAAAGGATGAAAGGCAAAGTCGACCTTGGTGGAATTTGAACTCAGAACGTCATGGCAGACGAAATACCGTTAAACATTTTGCCCATCCTTCTAACGTTTCTCCCAGCTCACCGCATAATATAGAGACATGCTAAATATATTGGTTTACTTTTTACTTCATGAAATAAACAATCATTTGTCCACTTTTCCTGGAATGTTCTCATTTCTTCGGAAATCATTCTTTTTTTTTGGAATAAAGCCATTAGCTTAGACATCAAAAATTAAAATTTAAAAAAATACAGCATTTGTACAGTAATACTTTGAAAATTCCGTTAATCCTGCTTGACAACGTTACACAAATATCACGTGTGTTTACAGGCGCTGAACTATCACAAGTCATTATAAACAGTGGAATCAGAAATTGAACATTAAATCAATACTTTTCTTCGTTGAGTTAGTTTCCCGAGCAGAGATGCCAATTGTAACGCTCTTCAATATTTGGATTGTTGTAGATCGACTCCGATGCACGTTGAAAATTCCACGGTTGTCTGACGATGGCAATTTTTTTTCTTTTCAGACTTAGGTGAGCCATTCAGAAATCTTCGTGGGCCGCAGGATGCCCATGACTGCTCTAGCACTTTACTTACCTATACGGTCATTTCGACTCTTTAATTATAGAGTAAGTTAATAGATTCCATACCAATCTGTATTGTTTCTATGTTGTGCATGGGGATGAAGTGGCGTAGCTTAGTGATTAGGAGCATTCGGCTCAGGATCGTTAGGTCGTGAGTTCGATTCCCGACGGTGCATTGTTTCCTTGAGCAAGACACTTTATTTCACGTTGTTCCATTCCACTCAACTAGTAAAAATGAGTCGTACTTTTAATTCAAAGGACCAGCTTTGTCACATTCTGTGTCACGCTGAATCTCCCTGAACACTACGTTAAGGGTACGCATGACTGTGGAGTACTCAGCCACTTGTAGTCTAATTTCACGAGCGGACTGTTTCGTTGATCGGATCAATTGGAACACACATCGTCGTAAGCGACGGAATGTTAGGGTTTTTTTTAATGTTTGTATAGATATTTTTGAATTCTCATCCAATAACTAAAACCTAATTTCCTATCAACCTTATAGCCAGGAGCTTAGTTCGAGAAAATGAAATGTAAATAACTGTTTTTAAGCGAAAGAAAGCAAGCAGAAGTATTGTGTAGGGAAAAACGGGTAGAAATAGTCTACAGGTAGTTTGGTGAAGCTATAAGATGCCATAAGAAGCTATAGGATTGCGTAATGAAACAATGTTTTGTGGGGGTAGTTTTGTTTAACGTTAGATTGTTTTTGGCACGGGGATAAACGCCTATGAGGTGTGCCACGAGTTGATTTTGACGAAATTCCGGAAACATCAGGAATGTTTTCTGAGAATGATGATGATGGTGTTGATGATGATGATGATGATGATGGTGTTGATGATGATGATGATGATGATGATGATGATGATGATGATGATGATGATGATGATGATAATAATGATGATGATGATGTTGATGATGATGATGATGATGATGATGATGAGGAGGAGGAGGAGGAGGAGGAGAAGAAGGAGGAAGAGAGATAGAAGAAACACACCTGCTTGGCGTCCAAGAAAATTTTCTTTTACTACTACTACTACTACTACTGCATTTTATTAAGGCAGCTCGCCGTCTTGATAATGATAGAAATAAGGGTTTCAAATTTTGGCACAGGAATCAACAGTTTTTGAGGGGATGGGTAAGTCGATTACACCGACCCTAGTACTTGACTGGTACTTATTTTATCGGCCCCTGAAGGACGAAAGGCTAGGTCGACTTCGGCAGAATTTGAACTCAGAACATAAAGACGGATGAAATGCTGCTAAGCATTTGGCTCGGCATGCTAAGGATTCCACCAACTCGCTACTGTATGGTGAAATTTAATATTGATTTTCTTTTCTTCATCCAGGAAGTATACCTTTGGTGTTATTATGGAAGATATAGTCGATGCAGTGCCTGATTATTTGTAAATATTGTTTCGATTATAGATAAAATCGACCTCGGTAGGTATTTGAAATCAGTTTATATAACAGAGTCCAAAATAAAATAATGTAGGGCCAGTACACCTCCTACCCTGCGCCAACATCACGTTGAAGATGTTGACTGCGTGATCTTTATAGATTGTATTGTTGTGCTTATCGGTTTCTCTGCTCCATTTTGGTTTCATTTATATATGAAGGGTTGTGCGTGTCTGTGAGTACTCATAAGTTGACGTAATGCCATGTGTAAAAGAATACTGTAATGTTGCGTAAATGAGTTAAATGAAGACCGGTTACTATTTTCAATGAAAACCATTAGCTTTCATTCTTTCTTCTTTTTTTTTTCTCTTTCGTTTGTCTTCATATTGACCTTGTTACTACATGCTAGTTATGGTTGCTCTTTCAATTGATCCGCCATTATCGACCATTGATTGAATTGATCAGCTAATACATAAAATAGGCCCTGAATAGGTATTAATGCAGCGAATTTTCTCCATTGTTCACGTTGCTGCTGCATAGGTGAAATATAATCATCAAATTTCTACGTAGGTCGTGCCTAAAATACGCTATCACATACAGAAAGAAAAATAAATTAGACTGAACAAAGCCTTTTTGTATGAATTCTCATTTTTTGTGTCTATAATGTATTCATTGGAGATGGATTTTAATGCACTTATTCAATACGTTGCATCTTCCATTTGAGAAGTCGACAGATTCTGTCAAAAGTTAATTTTATTTTAGATGTTGTTAAGAAATATGTAAAAAGGCTTGTCAGACCGTGTCATGGACCCAGTATACAAAATGGAAGGGCGTTGCCTGGAAGATGGCGAGGGGGATGTGCTGGAGTAGCCACTCTAACTCACGGGGCTCCCACTTTGGGATAGCCATCTTCGCCTCGATAGCGATGAACAGGAATATGGTCTTTGGACCAAGAACGTCGGAAGTCTTCGCTGCCTCAGGCTCAACCATAAACCTGTCGGAGAGCGGGCGATACATTGACAGTTTGCCCATCTCGACCTGATGAACAGCGGAGCCTGGGCTGGTAGCTGAACACATTAAGTTGTCGTTGGAGAAGGTGTCACAGATGTATCTATTTGAGATGGATTTTTTCAACCCAATAAAAGAAAAGGCGAATGGGTAGATGTCATTTCTTTAACCTTCGTGGGTATTTCAATAGGCAGCATTTGAGTAGACCGAAATAAATTTGAAGGAGATCTACAAGGGGGAGGTAGAAATGATAGCGAAATGGCTATCAGTTTTCGACTTCCAGACCTCATACTTTCACGAATCATGTTTGAAAAATGCCTTTTATGGGTTCAAATATCACTGAAACATTTGAATTGGTCTTAAATTTGTTTACTCTCATTCACTGCTTCGCGAATATATTCACGAATTTGTTCTGGCCTGGCGGCCAATATTCGCTGTAGATCAATAATATTCTTTTCTACTCTAAGCACAAGGACCTAAATTTTGGGGGAGAGTGCCAGTCGATTCGATCGACCCCAGTACGCAGCTTGTACTTAATTTATCGACCCCGAAAGGATGAAAGGCGAAGTCGATCTTGGCGGAATTTGAAGTTAGAACGTAAAGACAAACGAAATACCACTAAGCAGTTCGGCCGGCGCGCCAACGTTTCTGCCAGCTCGTCGCCTTTGTCGGTCAATAATATTGACTGATGTCTTATGATGGAAGATTCGCTAACTAGTTGGATTAGAGTTCCCACTCTTTAATACCTGAGGCTTAAGAGAAGCAAAGAGTTCAAAATGCATCCAACAACCCTATAGGGAGGGATCTAAGCTGACTATAGTTTTCGAGCAGCTTGTCTAAGCGAGAATTTTTTTCTCTGTGCTAAACGGCAGTGAAAAGCTTTTAATATATTCTGTTACTGTATTGTTTGTATCCATTAATTTCCCTCCCTACTTTTGTTACCTTTCTCGGTTTATCCGTGTTTTTTAATTACCGAAGCGATATTCCCAATAAAATTAGCGCAACCAGATGAAAAGTAACATGGAATTTGAAGCCTTCGGATATTTAAACGCGCCGAAACTTCGCTTGTTGTCTGGATATCCATGGCTTATGAGAGATATCTCCATGTTATCTTGTCTTTCGTTCTTTTCCTGTTGTTGCCTTGTTCCATTTTCAATTTTTCTTTACACACACACACACACACACACACACACACACACAATATGAACGTATAATCTCACGAAATCCCACATAAGCATAAGAGTAAACATTCTTTCTTCAAAATAATAAAAAAATTCAATATCACAGAAATGGTAAAAACCTACAAGCAGTAAAAAACTGTAAAAAAGCATCAAATCCCTTCTGTCATACGCGCATACATAGAGCCCTAAAGACAGCACAGAAGACCCTAAATAAATCGATGCATGTTAAATGAATGACAGTTTCATTTTTAATATAAGGCATAAAAATATTCTCGCAAGTCCTCTGATAAAACCAACGAATAGCAAATATGTCAATATAACAGCGAAATAACAAAACATCAAATATTTAGTTTAGTCATAAAATGCTTTACCAATTTTTTCTTATTCTTGTCCCGAAATTGTCTTCTTTCCTTATATATCTCTTTTCTTTTTGCAATATTCTTCTTTTTTTTGTTTGTTTTTACTTTCTTTTGTTTCGTCTTTATTATCGTCTTTGTGTTTTGTTTCCTTCTTCCTTCCATATTTTTTTCTTGTTGAACCTCTCTCCTCCATTTCTCACATATCAATTCCACGACTCTCTAACTTCCTCTCCTCCACCTGTCACTCTTCCCTTCTGTTCTTCTCCTTACATTTTAATTTTGTGTTCCTTGTTTTAATTGTTATTGTTATCGCTGTTGTTGTTGTTTTTGTTGATGGTGTCGTAGATTTCGTTCTTATTCTTGTTATCGTTATTGCTTTTGTTGTCCACATATTACTGTTGCGGTTCTTAATAATATTGATGATCCTCCTCATCGTCTTCTTCTTCTTCTTCTTCTTCTTCTTCTTCTTCTTCTTCTTCTTCTTCTTCTTCTTCTTCTTCTTCTTCTTCTTCTTCTTCTTCTGCTGCTGCTTCTTCTTCTTCTCCTTCTTCATTTTCCTGCAGTAGTAGTAGCAGCAGCAGCAACATCAGCTACAGCAACAGCATTATTATTATTATTATTATTAGTAGTAGTAGTAGTAGTAGTAGTAGTAGTTGTTGTTGTTGTAGTTTTCGTTGTGTTTTCCTGCAATCGGATGTGATCAGAAACAAGTAACACATGGGAATTAGGTTAAAATAATAAAAAAAATCTATAAGATCGTTTTTATCTCTAAACATTTTTTCTCTTAAAATAAAAAAAAAATATTCGTCAATTTTAATTTTTATATTAAAAAACAAATTTTATGCCTATTTCATTTCCTTTCATTTATTTATTTATTTATTTTATAATTTATTCATTTTATTTATCATATTTATTTATTCACTAGCTGAGTCGTTTTAGTGCAGGAAATTGGTTTTTTGATTATTCCATTCGGAAATGAGTTCTTGCTTCGAAAACAGTTTCCTAAATAATTCCTAATCCAGGTTTTAATTCTTCCTTGTTGCCGTTCTAGATAATCTAGTTGCAGTTGTCATCTTCGTCATCGTCGTTGTTATTGCTAATGCCCATCACGCATATTTCATTTTATGCATATTATTCTTTTATGGTATATATATATATATATATATATGTATGTATTTATTTATATATATATACTTTATTCTTTTACTTGTTTCAGTCAGTTGACTGTGGCCATGCTGGAACACTGCCTTTAGTCGAACAAATCGACCCCAAGACTTATACTTTTGTAAACCTAGTACTTATTCTATCGGTCTCTTGTGCCGAACAGCTAAGTTACGCGTTGTGCGAGCTTACAGCACTCACTAACAATATGGCTTATACTTTCTCCTTTCTCAGAGCACATCCCACCCTGTGGCTTTTATCAATGTGATATACTTTGAGTAGTTTGTTGTGAGTGCTTGTTCTTGAGCGCTGCACACTAATGCTTCAATGGGCCCTTTAAAGTCTCCTTTTGGCAGCCATTGCCAGGTTCTATTCCAATCAATCAATCATCACCACCACCACCACCACCACCA
>NC_068999.1:49595541-49599561 GCF_001194135.2 Octopus bimaculoides
TGTGTGTGTGTGTGTGTGTGTGTGTGTGTGTGTATGCCTTTGTGTTTGTGATTCTCCCTGCCACCGCTTGACATACGGTGTTGGTATTAACGATCCTGTAACTTAACGGTTCGGTTGAATAAGCGACATAGTAAGTGCCTGCTTAAGAAAAAAAAATTACTGGGGTCGATTCATTCGACTAAAAATTCTTTAAAGCGATGCCCCAGCATGGTCACAGACTAGTGACTGAAACACGCAAAAGATAAAAACTCACACAAGCATGCGCGCGTGGTATCCCTGAGTCGGTCCGTCGGTTGATTCTACAAGTCACCGAAATACAAATAATAATAATAATAATAAAGGAATCCAATGACGTATATAATACAGTATCTACTTCAAACATAAAGCTCTCAAAATGTATGCTTCCACAAATATATAATAACATAATAAACATTAAACTCAGCAAGCTCTACGTAATTTATAAAATAATGACAATATCATAATATGTGAGAAAGACACCAGTAATAACTTCCTAATTATGGATAAGGACGAATGCATTGCAAAAGTTAATAAGTTTGCTGAACGACCAAGTCAAAATTACCAGGATTTAGAAAGATAATACCATCCAATTAAGAATTAAATTGAATAAACTAATTATAGTAATAATGCACAAATTGGTTTCTTCCGTTCCCTCGCACTGAACGAGAATTCACACCGGTTGTTAATTATGGTACATTAAAAATAAAAGAAGGTAACCCTATCTGACCTAAATTTTCTCAAATAAATACGCCATATTAAATGGTCGCTAAACAATAAAATAACATTATTAGACATTGTTTTAAACATTCAGGAATTTTGGATGAGATTGACGAAGAAAGCAGCTTCTCTTTCTTACACGTGTAAAGATTGATTACTTTGGGTTCTAGTTGGAGAAAAAATGGAAGTGATAACAAAATACTGTTAAAAAAAAATACCTAAAGAAATAAAATGCAGCGAAGCTAATATACGGAAGAAATTATTAATGTCGCGTAGAAGAAACGTCTGTTTTCTCTGTCCTCAAGGCAAATTTTATATGAATAATGATTATGTAGTTATAGGCTTTCCCATATGGCCACAATTTGCAGCGTTCTCCGTGGCCAGAATCGAAAAGTTGGTAAGAAAATATGAACTTTCAATATCCACCAGACATGTAGGATTTATTAACGTGTAATGGACACACGTAAAAGAATCAAGAGATTAAATTAGGATCTAAAGATACTCCCGGTACTAAACTTCAAAATCCAGAACAATACAGATCGACGTGGCACTCCGTCACTTACGACGTCGAGGGTTCCAGTTGATCCGATCAGCGGAACAGACTGCTCATGAAATTAACGTGCAAGTGGCTGAGCACTCCGCAGATACGTGTATCCTTAATGTAGTTCTCGGGGAGATTCAGCATGACACAGTGTGTGACAAGGCTGGCCCTTTGAATTACAGGCACAACAGAAACAGGAGGAGAGAGTGTGGGAAAGTTGCGGTGAAAGAGTACAGCACGGTTCGCCACCCCTTGTCGGAGCCTTGTGGAGCTTTAGGTATTTTCGCTCAATAAACACTCACAACACCCGGTTTGGGAATCGAAACCGCGATCCTACGACCGCGAGTCCGCTGCCCTAACCACTGGGCCAATGCGCCTCCACACAATACAGATAACGTTTCTAGTTATGTGTTTAAGATGCTCACTTTGCAACCAGGTGGTTTTGAGTTCAGTTCCACTCCGTGTCAACTTGAGCTAATGTCTTATTCTATAGCCCCGGGCTGACAAAATGCCTTTATTTTGATTTGTCAATTGGTTAACTAATTACTCAAATAAATACTCGAGAGTTTGATTATTTAATCAATCAATCTACTAGAGTTCGTGGCAATTCGTAACCTGATGTACACTTATTATATCGGTCTCTTTTACCGAACCGCTAAGTAACGAGATCGTAACTTACCAACACCGGTTCTCAATAAGGGGGATAAACGCAGACACAAAGGCACACACACACACACACACACACACGCACATACACACACATGCACACACACACATGCATTTACAGAATGGGCTTCCACACTACCAAGTTCACATACAAGGCATTGGTCGTTCCATAGGCATTGTAGAAGACACGTTCTTACAGTGCCGCACAGTGGGCCCGAACCCCAAACCATTTGGTTCTAAAACTAGCTTCTTAACTACATATAACCAAATATTTAAATTCGTTACTTGTTTTGAAATATAATGCCATTGAGATATGTTCTTGTAATAAATCAATTTGAAATGTCAATTATGCTCTATCGATTTCATACTAAATCATTTTAAACTCACTATTTTATTGTTATCGAGTTCAAAGTTGTCAAGTTAAAGGTGGAAAAAGCAAATTCAAGTGATTTCATTTTATAAATTCAATAACGGAACGTAAAATATCGAAAAATGATCGCTGTATCGACCAATGATTTAGTCAGAAGACTGTTATTAAATGCATTACTCAATCTTGGTTTTCAACTCTCTGTAATGGAGACGTGAGTCTTGGAGATGAGCAACCTTACACATGACCTTCTACATCGTGTATACATATGTATGTATGTATACACACACATATACATATATACGTATCATATATATATATGTGTGCGTGTGATTAATAAGGGATTTCTCCAAAACTTTTACCGGTGTGCTCACAGTTAGGTATTCAAAACTGGTTTTTCAATGGTTAGCATATATAAACCCAGTCGAAACATATGTAGGTCTCTTTGAGGCTGTATGTATATATAAATGTGAATTAGATGTAATGCAAATGCTACTTCGTCATAACCCATATCTATTATTATCCTTATTATTATTATTATTTTATGTTTGACTTTTGCTTTGCATTTGTACAAGTTGGATCCAAGTCTCACCCAGAAACCTCAAGAGACAACAAGTTAGAAGTTCATGTAGGTGTTATGCCACCTATTATTATTATTATTATTATTATTATTATTATTATTATTATTATTATTATTATTATATAGATTCCCGTCTGTCATAAAGGGCCATGGGATTGCATCTAGAAAGTTACCCTCCAAGGTACAAGACCGGGAAAGTTTGTTTCAGTGGCATACCAGCCTCCTCTCTCTACTCCACCAATGTTAATCCAAGGAAAAGGCACCTTGGGTTTTAGGGGCCCACGGCTTTTTAATGCTCCCCCAAAGAGCCTGAAAGACCTACACAAAGTGGATGTAGGTGTTTTCAAATCAAAACTGGATCTTTTCCTGTCGAGAGACCCAGATGAACCTACATCGCTGCAGGAGGCGCAAATAAGGGCAGCGACATCAAACTCACTTATTCACCAAATGTCATATATCAGAAAAGGTTTTGAATCGTAACAGTGTAGCAAAACGGTGGTGCCCCAGCATGGCCGCAGCTTTCAGCTGAAACTGATGAAAAAAAAACTTAATACATACACATATAAATTACATATAAATGTCATTAGTCTGTCTTTTATTTAATAAACATATAACATAGGCGACTTCAAAGGAGGCGCCAGAGAGATTGAAACTAATGATGCACAGCTCAAATATAGAGATAGAAGATAGACTCACGGTAAACAGTCCACAAGCCGGTTCGTGAGAAACATTTGGATTAATTAACTCTTTGAGAGCTCATCACCGAAATACAACTTCGCTTTCTTCTTTTCATCTTCAGAAAATACTGCTTCAGTTACAAATATCAACGTTAGACTTTGCCTATAGATATTAAACTTAAAGACGAAATCAGGTGAGATGTGGCGGCATTTGGAGTGGCGATGGGTGTTAGTAGGTAGGATCGGTGGCTCTTAAGATGGCTTTTGATATTTCTGTAAATTGGAAGGAGATGAAATGGAATGCGGTATGCGGCTCCAAAGAACAGTATATATCATGATTAAACGAAACAAAAAAATGAAGTAAAGAATAAAGAAAAAGAGACTCACTTGAGGATTAAAGATTATTTATGATAGCTGAGAAGTAGCGTGTACAATATATATATATATATATATA
>NC_068999.1:49599665-49603121 GCF_001194135.2 Octopus bimaculoides
ATATATATACGTGTGTGAGTATGTATGTATATATATATACATATATTTATATATATATATATGTATATATGTATGTATATACATGTGTATATATGCATGTATATATGTATAAATATATACATACGTAAATACATACATACGTACATACTTATATACATACATATACACATGCAAACACGCACGCGCGTACACCCATCCACACACACATAGAGAAAGATAGATAAATAGATAGATAGATAGATAGATACAAAGAGAAACAAAGATTTGTTATACATATAAGATTTTACATTATATATCATATACCATATTTTGTAACACACAAACACACGCACAGACACACACATACACACACACACAAACACACACATACACGCACACACATATACATAGTCGGTTAATTTAACGTGACTCGGAAGGGACACAATTATAACAATTAACAACTTGCAATATATAATAATATATTTGTCTTAAAAAAAATACTCGAACTGAAGAGCAGACGAAAGCTACCCGTGGGACTCGCACAACGCAGCTCATGTAGCCATAGCTGTTGGGTACACAGTCGCAACAGAGTAACCCTCGATCTCGTTTTCAGTCATCTCCTTCATGATACAACTTCAAATTTCGTATCTACATGGTTTTGATGCACCTATACACGTATACACAGGTGTGGCTGTGTGATAAGAAGCTTGCTTTCCAATCACATGAGTCTGTGTTCAGTCCCACTGCGTGGCTCCTTGGGCAAGTGTCTTCTACTATAATCTCGGGCCGACCAAAGCCTTATCACTCTGTCTCTTTCTGTCTCGTAGAAGAAACGTCTGTTTTCTCTGTCCTCAAGGACGTCTCTCTCTATGCATATATATACACACACATATATATATATATATATATATGTGTGTGTGTGTGTAATGTGTTCGGGCTAAATTTTTCTATATTTTTGCCTCCTTTTATCAGGAGCAGCTCGATGCATTGGCGAACGGTCAGCGGCGTTGGAGACCATTAAGCTGAAAGTTGTAAGTGAAAATGTACGCAGGAGTTCATTCCTATAACCTTGAACAGGGTCTTAGGCTTAATTCAGACGCTCTTTCTGGAATGCCATATGTATGACAGCAGGTTTTGGTTTCTTGCCATACCTCCGGAAAGAGCAAGACGTGGTTGTTTGAGGATTTCTAGAGTTACACCCGCTGTAATTCCTGGCCTCATATTACCCCCCATTGTAATCTCATGGATTATAGTATAGTATAACTTATAATATAATTAATATTCTTCTGATCTTTTGAAAATACCTTTCTTTGTGGGTGGGATATCTTGCTTTCGTTTCCTTTTATACAAAATGTCAAGTTTATCCCAAACACTTTGTATATGAACGTATGCATATACAAGGATGTGCTGAAATGTTCCAGGCTTTGCGTAAAAGAAAATACAGGACAGAAACTTAATTATGATTTTATTCAACATATTCCCCTCTCAGATTCACACACTTATTGCAGCGGTCCTTCATTTTTTTCTAAGTCCTATAAAAGAACTCGGAAAGTTGTGCCTCCAGCCAGGAACTTTTGAGCGCACCTTCGTATAATCTGCACTATCTTACGCGTGGACGTTTATGTAATACTGTGCATGGACATACGAATGCTTCCGGAATAAATCTATAGTTATATATTATGCGAAGAAATTTAATATGTTACTATAGAAACGTCTGGATATACGAACATCTGTACACATAACAAACTAGCTTAGTTATCTATACTGAGAAACATAGCAGAAGCTAGAACGAACGTGAAGAGAACTGTGACAAAGAATATACATAGTATAATGTTAAAATTGAACTTCATTTATCTAATGCACGAACATATATATTTACATAAATCTGCTTCCGCTTTCTAATAAACCACAGTTTATTTTGATGTCTGACCGTAAGAACATACGCGGTTAAAAAAGAAATTGGAAAACAGTGTTTACGCACATATAGTTATGAAGATGTCACGAACTGGCTTTAAAAAATACAGACAACAACGCTAGCAGACTCATGAACACATACATACACGCATACACACACACACAACGATATAAACATTACTGCAGTCATTTATATATATATGCATAGTACTGTAGGTTTATATCAATCTCTCCCTCTCTCTCTCTCTCTCTCTCTCTCTCTCCCGATATATATATTCACACACACACACACACACACACACACACACACACACACACACACACACACACACACACACACACACACACACATATATATATGTAAATATATATGTGAGAGAGAGAGAGAGAGAGTGTGTGAGTGATTGTTTTATGCGATCGCCCATGTTTCGGTATTTGTTTGCATATACACTTCGGTGTATATATTTGTATGAACACACAAACATTTTCACATCTGATGTACGAGCCAAGCGTCATATTACTCGAACAAGTCGGTCATATAACTCACTGAATGTCTATATATTTGAGCATTTACTCATATATCAAGACATAAGCACATCAATATACGAAGCCACATGACAGAAATGAACGCCGAGACGTAAAATATACGCATGCGTCGAAAAGTAAACATTCTACAATGTTCAAATCGAACTTCATTTAGCTAATGCACGCACATAGACATTTACATAAACCTGTTTCCGATTTCCAATAAATCTCTTTTTATTTTGCCTACTGATCGTGTGAGTATATTTATTATAATAATAATATCACCAAGCAGTTTTGGATTTACATCCTTATATGGTGGCTAGGAACTGGTTGATTACATGCTCATCCAGGCGCTTGTGCACACAGACCTGTAGGTATTTGTGTGTACATATATATGTCTCTATATGTGTGCATAAATATATTTGCATACGTTTGTACGAACAATATAAATAAATGCGTATAAATGTAAGATTTAACTGTAGGGTTGCATTTATTGACATCTAGATGTAGATAAATGCATTTTTCTTTAAAGGCAAGTATATACATACATATATAAATCCATGCATCTGAATGTTTCTATGGAAATACATATTTCATTGTATATTATGACATTCGTTTGACTTAATCTCAGACACCTCGTTGAGTAATCAAGTTTTCCTTTACTATTGTTTGAGTAAGCAACCAGGCGTCACTTGAAGCCCTACTTCAAATGAAACTCTTAGTAAATTTAAATTTAAATGTATTTACTGACATCTTTCGTTATCGGTAGCTCATCTTTTGTTATTCTTAAAAAATTCCTCTAAATATACAGAAACGTGTCTGTGTGTATGTGTGTCACTTTTTATGTGTGTGTGTGTTAGTACGTGTGTGTGCGTATGTATATGTGTGTGCTTAAGAGCGTGACTCTGGGTTTGTGTGTGTGCATGAATGTGTGTATGTGTGTCTATGTATGAGTTTATACAGATCAATATCCAAACACATACAAGACATGTGTGTATATATATATATATATATATATATATATATATATATATATAT
>NC_068999.1:49604621-49607279 GCF_001194135.2 Octopus bimaculoides
ACACACACACACACATATGTACATAGACAGACATAGAAACTTTTCAAATTACCAGTATTGCCGTATACCGATATACATTATGTATGTATGTATTTATATTCATATATATTTGTGCGTGTGTATGTGTGATTGTGTGTATTACAAAAGCATTCGTCGTATACTCAATCTTAAACCCAATGCACACATGTACACTGTACAACACACACGTAAATATCAATCAATATATATACATGTGTGTGTATATGTATGTATGTATATAATATATATATACGTATATATAATTTATATATGTACACATGTTCATGTTAATATATATATATATATATTAACATATATATACACATATATTTAACATAATTCATAGGTATATATATATATATATATATATATATATATATATATATATATATATATGTAAATAAATTATCCATTATCGAAGCACTGATGCACACACACAAACACGCACACGCACAAACACACACACACACGTATACTTAAGAATATTCTTACTCATACACACATGGAGCAATGTGAATTTCAGAAAGCACATTAGAAAATGGCGGCTGTGTTTACACAATAATAATGGCGGAAGATTACAAAATGCATCTTCTTCAGTTCTCTTGTTTATATCAAAGTAAATTAGATTTCTGACGTTTGATAGTACATTTTAGTTTATTATGGAAACTTGCATTATTAGTTCTCTCCAATGTTATGCCTTCTTATTCATTCATGTGAAATTTTACGAAAACTTGCCTAATCAGTTTGAACAGAATAGAAATTTGTGCTAACATTCGTAATGGTTTATACACAAGTTTTAGTTCTAATGTTTTTCTTGTGTGATGCCGATGTCGATGTCATATTTGCCAATCTAACACAAAATAATGATATCAAATATCTTTTAAAGGAAGCGACATAAAGGTAATTTTCTTTTGTATCATACAGCCACATATAACCACTCACATAATCTCTTACGTTTGTTTTGTGTGTGTGTGTGTGTGTGGAGAGGGGGGGGGGCGGAGAGATAGAGAAAGATAGAGAGAGAGAGAGGGAGTGAGAGAGAGATTGAGAGACTGAGAAAACTACAGATACTTAATAAATAGATATACACAACCATACACACACATACATGTACGTATTAAAAGAGGATAGAATCTGATGGAAAAGTGACAATAGACAATTCACTTTCCGACATACACACATACATACATACACCCATAGATACATATGAATTATATTGAGACATAAATCCATAAGTATACACATACATGCACTCTGTATACACATATGTATACACATGCACACTGATGCATACACAGAAATCTGTTTATATGCATATCGGAGTATATGATTGTAGAATTTAAAATGTTACTGCTACTTCGGAGTAATCCTTATTTTTAATATTCTTTTACTTGTTTTAGTCATTTGACTGCTGCCATGCTGGAGCACCGCCTTTAGTCAAGCAAATCGACCCCAGGACTTATTCTTTGTGAGCCTAGTATTTATTCTATCGGTCTCTTTTGCCGAGCCGTCGGTTGTCAAGCGATGTTGGGAGGACAAACACAGACACACAAACATATACACATACATATATATGACGGGATTCTTTCAGTTTCCGTCTACCAAATCCACTCACAAGGCTTTGGTCGGCCCGAGGCTATAGTGTCACCGCTCCTGTTCCTCGTCGTGCTGGACTGGGTCACCAGGATGGCCTACGCTACCTCCGGTAAAGGTATTCTACCAGCTTACCTCCTTAACTACAACAAAACAACAACAACAACAGCAACTATAATAATAATGAAAATAATGATATCAATGACGATGCTGATGATGATGGTGGTTGCGGCGTGTGTTGATGAAGATGATGATAATGATGATTATGATGATGATAAATAGCATAAATGAATAATATTAATCATGAAAAAAATTAATATATAGTGTAAAGTTTAGACTTGCACAGTCATCAATTTTTTTCATTATTCCATCATTCCATTATTCTAGTAATCTATTATTTCATTATTCCTCTATTCTATTATTTAATTATTCCATTTATGCTTATTCCATCTTTCTGACAAAAAAAAAAAGATAGAAAGAAAAAGAAAAAATCATTCCCAAGATAATAAAACATAATTATAATTAAAAGCAAATTTATAATTTAATTATAAATATGTTTTATTACTCCTGATCAATTTATATTTACTGCGGTATTATTTTGATCTTAAAAGCACATGGTTTGTAGTGAATGAATTTGATTTAAATGGTATATGCGTTTGGATGTATATATATTCCTGTGGTGGATATATGTTCGTATGTTCATATGTTCATATTGGTATATATAAATATCTGCATTTATACTCTTCGGGTATATATATATATACATATATACACACAGACAAACATGTGAATACATACGTGGGTGAGTGCGCGCGCGTTTGTATGGTGCTGACTTTCAGTTAACTGAGACTTCTAGATTCTTCTATTGGGTGGATTGAGAATAAATTGCATCATGCCAGCGCTAGAAGTTCCGGTTTTCTTGAACTAGTTTGAAAATATTAACCTTCATTTGGTGAATATTTTTGTGTGTGTGTATATACACGCACACACACACACACACACACACACACACACACACACATATATATATATATATATATATATATA
>NC_068999.1:49608476-49609187 GCF_001194135.2 Octopus bimaculoides
TATATATATATATACATATATATAAAACACAGGCATAGAAATACAATTCATCTATTCAGCATACACAATCCCAGAGACTATTCATTAAAGCAGGTTCTACTTAAAATACCATTAGCTTTATTGAAAAAAAACAACCCAACAACAATAATAAACATAACAGTATAAAAATAGTACAAAAAAACTTTTAGAAAACAGCTAGCGAAGCAAACCAATGGAAACGCGATCTTTGCTACACACATTTAATGCAATGTATACAGAGAACTGTTATATTCATGTACGTATTGTAGTTGAGATTGGCGATAGCTCTACCGAAATCAATTTGCTAATTAAATTGATCGCTTTCATCAGAGAGTTTTGCTCTTATGACTTATGTATTGGTTTCTTTTTATTATTCGGTACGATGTTCTTATTTAAAAAAAAAAAAAAATTATTTATGGATTATTTTGGTTTGTTGTTTTATGTGTTATTTTTTTTTTTACCTTAGTTTCTGTTTTTAAAATCTTTATATTCAATGCTGTGTATGAGTGTGTATGAGAGAAAGAGAGATTCCGGTTCGCAATTTTATGTATAATGCTGATGTGTGTGTGTGATATATGTGTTCATACATATATATATATACATATATATGTATATATTTGAGCACAAGCACGTAATATATATAAATATATACATATATATATATATATATATATATATATATATATATATATA
>NC_068999.1:49609613-49612308 GCF_001194135.2 Octopus bimaculoides
TATATATAACACATATATATTGATACACATGTATGACTTGTAGTCTCTCTTGTAATCCACTTTCCGATAGCTAAATAGTAAATTACTTAGGAAATGTATAATTATCGATCCGTCATGGCAATTTGGAAGTTTCCTATTCATTAACAACCAGCAACTCTCTATTCACTGATTAAGATCACTTTATAATAATATTTCTAATTAGTTTATCGTTTACGGTATCGCTGGTTGAGGAGAATAAGTAACCCAATACTAAACCGTATCTCTCTCAGTTTTCAATCTGTATTCCCCATATACGAAATAATACGAATGACAAGAGACGATTATTAAATGGTATGATTCAGTCAAGTACCATATCGAAAATCAAAGTTTTCGTGTTCATTGGGCTCTTAAGGACGACTATTTAGCTCCTGTCCCATGTTGTAGTTTTATTCAATAGAGCTGAGATATTAAATTACGCTGGGAAATAACACAAAGAAATAAGCCTGTCTCAGGTAATATCCCACAATTAATCTATTAGAATGATATAATATATCTATTGAATTATATTATGTATTTGTACACAATATGGCTTCACATTTTAGCACACAAGGTTAGCAATTATAAGGGGGAGAAGTTGATTACATCGACCCCAGTGTTCAAGTGGTATTATTTTGTCGTACCCAAATAGATGAAAGGCCAGGACGACCTTAGCGGAATCTGAACGCAGAACATAAAACTGCGAAGCCTTTTGTCTAACGCGCTATCGATTTTGCCAGTTCACCGCCTTGTATTTGTTCAAAATATGCGGTGTGTTTGTATATAATACAAGCCTTACAATGCTTTGGGTCATTCATTTCTCGATAAGTACTAGGCTTAGAAAGAATAAGTCCTGGGGTCGATTTACTCGACTACAGGCGGTGCTCCAGCATGGAAGCAGTCAAATGACTGAAACAAGTAAAAGAGTAAAAGAGTAAAGAGTATTATTTAGAGTGATTGGTTGCTAGAAACATCTTATGGAGTCGAATAAAATGCCGTGTGTTATTTAGTTTTGTCCATATACCGGCTCATTTCATATTTCCCTTTGTTTCATTTTCTCTTTCATCCTTGTGAAGTCAATGAAATAAAGTGTTAGTCTACTCGTAGGCTTTTTCTTAAGCGACTTGATCCTTACCCAAAATTTGAGACGTATCTATGTTAAAAATCTTGACTTAAGCGACTTGATCCTTACCCAAAATTTGAGACGTATCTATGTTAAAAATCTTGACTTAAGCGACTTGATCCTTAAACAAAATTTGAGACGTATCTATGTTAAAAATCTTGATTATTCGTATGATAAATACCAGAAGCCATGAAGCATCGATCAAAATGTCCCTTCGGGATTCAGTTATGTCTTTTATGTTCCGATTTCAAATCTCACCGGGTTCGTGGTTGATTTTGTAGTTTATCTTTCGAAGAGAGATAAAACAAATAGTACTCATATGAATAAATCAATCCACTACCCACCCTCCCTTTCTGAATATTTATGGCTGTCTGCCAAAGTTTAGACATAATTAATGTTTCACATACTTCGTTTGCGGTACTCCTTATAGTATCAGTCATTTTAGTTTATCTTTCGTTTTGTTGGCGGAAACCATGTTATTATGAAAAGAAGGTATAATTTGGCGCAACTAGATGAGAGTTGATCGTGAATAATCTCATTCTTTGTTTGTTCTTCCTTCCAGCAACTGTTGGTTTAAGATATCCCAAGACGATGTGCGCGATATGAAAAAACAACATACAACTCTTTCGTAATGAAAGAGTGAAAATTGATATCAACGAAATCCTATTTCGGTATTATCGCGTATTTCCGTCATCTCAATAGTAATGAATTCATACTTTTTATATTTGAAATGGTTCGGGAGTGTAAAATAATACCCTTATGCACTGCTGCCTCTGCTGCAGTATTCTGATGGTGCAGTATTCTCTGCCTCTGATGGTGCAGTATTCTCTGCCTCTGATGGTGCAGTATTCTCTCAAAATACCAGCTTGAGGAACGATAAGGTGCTAATGTAAGAAGGGTTTTCGGTAATGTAAAACAACGTTAGAGAGGAGCAGACATAAGAAATACTAATGACAGATATTATGTTTTGTGTGTCATAGTCTGCAAATGGTGGAGAGTGTTTGGCATTTAAATCGAACTGATCATTTTGATTGATTTATGTTAGTGTGCAAGTAGTAGTAAAGAAACTATAGCCTAGGGTACCAACGCTTATTGAGTACTTTTGATAGAGAGAGACAGTATGGAACATGTCGTATATATATGCATGCGTGTGTATGTGTGTGTGTGTGCGTGCGTGCGTGTTGGCTAGCCATATATGGGATCTGAAGACCATCTGCACACCTCATTCAATCAATCGGAGAATCGTGGAGAAATCTACACAATATATAAATGGATCAAACAGATGCAAGTAATGCGCACATGAAAGAACGCTCTTTCTTTTTAGATCCAAGAATTCCACCACAGTACTGAATTCGAGATCTAGAAAGTTTAGGAAATGGAAGCACATGGACAAGTTTCTTTCGTCGAACTGGAGCATTACTCCCTATTGAGTTGCTACCTCACTTTGGCTACGAAACTTGAAAAGAACCGGCTCACGGAACTCTTGACTCTTGAGTCACTCTGTATATATATATATATATATATATATATGTATGTGTGTGTGTGTGTGTGTGTGTG
>NC_068999.1:49612469-49613821 GCF_001194135.2 Octopus bimaculoides
TATATATATATATATATATATATTTACAAATAATTCTGTGTGTGTGTGTGTGTGTATCAGTATTTTTGTGTTTGCGTTTGTCTCACACCATCCCTTGACAACAGACGTTACTTTGTCCACGTAACTTAACAATTCAACAACTAGTATCGATATAATAAGTACCGGACAGAAAAACATGTTCCCTGAAGGCGTTTCCAACTCATGGCTGCAGTCCAATGACTGAAACAAGTAAAAGCCCGTTATAAATAATACGAAAACCAATCATGTTTTTAGTTTTGCGAAATACTATATACAAGCTATAATTAATCATCTGATAGGCATTTCAATCAATATAGTTCAAAATTGAAAAAAAAAATTAATTAGCTTAAAACAAGTTGCTAGAAAAACAATAAATTAGATGAAGCTCAATAAACGCAAATTGTTATGTTCGAGGCTGAAGATGAGGTGAACTTATACAGGATATTAAATTAAATGTGTCAATCTTAGAGCGATGTTGACGTTAGGTTTATTTTATTTTCCCAATTCTATTAGAGGCAACATGAACAAGTTGTATTGGAAAATCATTATTTTTACCCTTACATTTATTTACGTACATACATCCATAAATAAATACAGAGATGCATATACACATATGCGTAGTTTGGTCAATAAGTATCCGGATTGTTGTAATAGTAACGGGATGAGATGCTTAGCGACATTTCGTTCGTTTTCACCTCCTGAGTTCAAATTCCACCGAGGTTTACTTTACCTTTCATCCATTCGGGGTCGATAAAATAAGCACCAGTCGAGTACTAGGGACAATGTAATCGACTTAAGCCATTCCCCGGAACTGCTGGCCTTGTGTCCAAATTTGAAACCTATTTATCGCTTTAGTTATCGTGGTAATGTTGTTAGAAAGCTACCACGCATCATCACCATCATCATCCTCATCTACATGATCATCTTTCTTCTCATACTCCCTCGCCTTGTCCTGCCCTTCCTTTCTTCCCCTATAACACCTCCTCCTCCATCTACTCGTTGATATCACCATTGTCTTTATCACCATGAAAACATCCTTATCGTCCCCAGTAACCCGTCGTTATGAGACCTACTCCTCCTCCTATCCATCACTCCTCCTTCCCCTCATTTTCCTTCTTCTGCTACTCCACCTTCTGCTCTCTCCGTCGGAATTACATTTGTACTAATTCCGTTATTCTGGTAATTTGTTTTAATTTCATATCAGCCACTGAAATAAACCGTAATATATTAACTTTTCAATTATAACGTTCTTTTTCTCTCAACGTCTCTCATTCTCGCTGTCCCTGTATATATGTATGTATATTTATAAACATTATATATATATATATATATAT
>NC_068999.1:49614028-49615022 GCF_001194135.2 Octopus bimaculoides
TATATGTCGGTGTATGATTATGTATAGTACACATATATATATTTGTATGTGCGTGAGTGTGCATGTTTGCCGATATACGTACATACATACACAGACATACATGTGTATGTGTGGGAGAAACAGCGGGAGAGGGCAAAAGAGAGAAAGATATACCTGAATACATACCTACCTACCTACCTACCTACCTACCTACCTACATACATACATACATACATACATACATAGATGTATAAGGTTAGTAAACCCATCATACGGAGAAAGTGAAAAATAAAACATGGCTGGCAAGGAAATTTGCAAACAAATATTATCACAAGTATGCCTTAAAGTGAAAATTGAATCAACAAGGACAGTAATTTCTTGCGATAATGCGCAAAAGTGGCCTCTTAGCGGAATTTATCGAATGAATAACTCACCATAACGTCAGAAAAATGTTTTCATACGACAACAATTTGAACTAATGGCGCTGTAAATATATACATTAACAAATAACAATAGCCTTCTTCAGTTCACTAACGATGCCAGGAATTCGAATTAGTTATCAGGAAGATGTCTTTGAAAACGCCATTTTGATCATCTTTCTCTCTCTACCTCTGTCTCTGTCTGTCTGTCTGTCTCTCTCTGTCTGTCTCTCTCTCGCTCGCATTCTCTATTACTCCCTCTCATTCTCTCTCGTTCTTCCCCATCTCTCCCTTTCACTCTTTCGCTTTTGTCCGTCTTACATAAATGCATACATACACATACACATACACAGAATCAATTTCTCTCTCTTTATGTGTTGAATCGTTTTGTATACTCTTGTATATTCACATCTTGAGCACTACGCACATGTTCCTATGAATCTATATCTGTAGCTATGCATCTAATTATATATCGTGTATATCATAGTCTGTATCAGTGTATATACATCATAAATTACATGCATATACATACATGCATATATATACATATATGTCTGTGTGTGTGTTTGTACGTGTATATATATATATATATATAT
>NC_068999.1:49615673-49616025 GCF_001194135.2 Octopus bimaculoides
ACGTATGTATACACATAATCTCAAATAATATTTTAATACTACATATAACAGTAGAACTAGTTGAAAATGTTCAACGAATATAAATGTCTCTTTTTTTTTCTTTCGCCTTCTTGCTATACTGAGCATGTATACAGTATCTGTTATATGTAGATTCGCTTTAAGTAGTTACTATTTACACACATATATCTCATTTATGATACCATTGAGTATTAAGACAGAAGTATGTAATGTGGTATATGATTCGTTTCAATTGATTTAAGTTATTTGTTCCAGAGAACGAAGCATCTATTAGCCATCTCCCATAATTACGAAAATAATTAGTGCCATAAATACTGTAACTGGCAGAAGACTG
>NC_068999.1:49616035-49616433 GCF_001194135.2 Octopus bimaculoides
ATATATGCAAAGATACATATACGTATGCTTCGATTCATCTTTTATCAGTGAAATTCTATAGAATCCAATTAACTTCACCTTTAGCCTCCAGTGTAACGTGAAAATATATAAATCACAGTTGAACTAAATTATCGAGGCAGTAAATACACACACAAACACACACGAATACACACATGTGCACACAGCAACACAGGAAACACACTTATACACACTCAAACACACGTATGTATACACATAATCTCAAATAATATTTTAATACTACATATAACAGTAGAACTAGTTGAAAATGTTCAACGAATATAAATGTCGCTTTTTTTTTCTTTCGCCTTCTTGCTATACTGAGCATGTATACAGTATCTGTTATATGTAGATTCGCTTTAAGTAGTTACTATTTACAC
>NC_068999.1:49616925-49618255 GCF_001194135.2 Octopus bimaculoides
GGTTTCGATTCCCAGACCGGGCGTTGTGAGTGTTTATTGAGCGAAAACACCTAAAGTTCCACGAGGCTCCGGCAGGAGATGGTGGCGAACCCTGCTGTACTCTTTCACCACAACTTTCTCTCACTCTTTCTCCCTGTTTCTGTTGTGCCTGTAATTCAAAGGGTCAGCCTTGTCACACTGTGTCACGCTGAATATCCCCGAGAACTACGTTAAGGGTACACGTGTCTGTGGAGTGCTCAGCCACTTGCACGTTAATTTCACGAGCAGGCTGTTCCGTTGATCGGATCAACTGGAACCCTCGACGTCGTAAGCGACGGAGTGCCAACAACAACAACAAACAATATTAGTCACTAATAGTTTAGATACAGAATATGAAATATTTGCTTCAGTGGTGGTGCTCCAGCATGACCACGGCCGTATGGCTGAAACGAGTAAAAGAGTAAAAGAGTACGACGGTAAATTCTATGACACTAATTAAAAGAATTTTTATTTTCTGTTCTTCTTTTCAAAATTAACAAATTTACAAAATGAATTAGCCGTTCGTTATCATACATACAAATCAAACAAAATAAAGAAAAAGTAAACGAGAATCACGTCCACTGAACAAAGCAAAGAATAAAAAAAAATTAAAAATAAATATATAATACTTAACGCTGACAAGATATACCAATACATAAATACACAACTATTGGAAAATCAATGCAGATAATAACCGTAAATTAAAACACATTAACAATTAACAATTGTGTGATAAAATATCTTCCAAATAAATTTGAGAATAAAATAAAACGAAAAATATTAGAAGCTTTATATAATGACAAAGAAACATTGTATATTGTTTCGAAGATTACTTTCTATCTAGCTCTATATACGTAGTCTTTAACTACTTTCAAATGACAAAATTAACAACAATTGAACACAAGTTTATAGTTACTTTCGTTTCTTTGCTTTTTGGTCTTCATATGAACGGAACACAAAACGATTGTGAAAGCCCAAAGGCGATCACGTACCGTGTCACAATCCACGCTTACAAACGTATACATATGCAAGCGCACACACACGCACTCACACACACACACATACATACACACATTCAAACAGTTATGTGTATATCAGGTTTAATATTAAAATATTATGCAAAGTTACATAGCTCTATAAACGCAGAAATATTTACATTCAGACATACACAACGTGCACATGTGTATTCATGTATGTATGCTTGTATGCATGGTTAGATAAGCATACATACACATATGCATATATGTGTATGTATATATAAAAATATACACACTATATATATATTTATATATCTATATCTATATCTATCTAT
>NC_068999.1:49618527-49619525 GCF_001194135.2 Octopus bimaculoides
CACACATATATATATATATATATATAATAATAATAATAATAATAATAATAATAATAATAATAATAATGATAATATTAGGGAATATGCCATTCCAAACGTACAGGAATATTCAATTTAGTCAATTTATCGCTATTTACCTTTTATGCTTCATCAATTCACTACAATTTACTTTTTATGCTTTATTGAATTCTTAGATTAGTATATTTATAGTGTATTTTTTTCTGAATGGTGTAATTGGGGTCTTTCATTTTCTGAATTGTAAAATAGTGGCTCTTCTCTAAATTATATATATATATATGCGTGTGTGTGTGTGTGTTTGTGTGTACAACATATATATAACATATATATGTATATATGCCATTAGTAATTTTTAATGACTACCTCGGACGGGGCTAGCGGAAGTATAATGGTATCATGTAATATCTCAAGAGATTGATTAGAGGAATGCTTCTTTGTAAAGAGGCCAAAACATTGTGGAAACTTTACTGCAAGTATATTAACATAATTGCACTTTGTCTTCTCTATGAAAGCAGGTCTTGGCAAGGGTTCAACTTGCATATATGACCTTGTAGGATACACAAACCATCCTTATCATCCAGAAGATCGCGTGTTGGTATTAGAGTCAATGAGAGACGCAGAACAGATACAGAAAACATACAAAGCAGCTACTGTTTACAAGACAGTAGAAACATGTTCAATATTGTGAAGTCGAAAGAAAAGCGCTATTTACGAATATATGAAACACAAGTTTATAGTGTCAAATAATGTTTTTATCCAACCACCAGTACTTTACTGTCTTGCCCTTGAAACTACTTTTCTCAGAAATACCTAACTGTTTTATTTTTTTCCAGTTTAGTGTAATATTTATTTTAGTCACCTCAGTGACGCCGCTGATTGTTCATCTTGCCATAGTGTTTCTCTATTCTGGTCACGCATTTTGTGTGTGTGTACATACAAACACACACACACACACACACACACACACACACACACACACA
>NC_068999.1:49619893-49621069 GCF_001194135.2 Octopus bimaculoides
TATATATATATATATATATATATGCATGTATCTATGTGTATGTGTCTTTGTGTCTGTGTTTGTCTCCCCATCACCTCTTGACAACCGGTGTTGGTGTGTTTACGTTTCAGTAGCATAGTGTTTCAGAATAATAGACCGATAGAATAAGTACTAGACTTAAATTATCACTCCTGGGATGATGATTGTACTCCAGCACGGCCGCAGTCAAATGACTAAAACAAGTAAAAGAATAAAAGAATTTATATATATGTATGTATGTATGCATGTTCATATACACATACAAACTCAATCAGGCATAATAAAGTTCTTATTTGAAATGCAGTAATTTGAAAGAGGAACGAACTCAGATGTGTCATCTTTACTCGTTAAAACATAGCAGACAGATAGTAGTTATGAATTACACTTTAATCGTTCCACCAACACAGTTATCGGCAAGATACACACTTCTACACATGAACAGGCACCAAGAGAAATGCATACATTCAACGTAAAATGTATAAATTTCCATAAGTGTAAGTGAATGCGTTCATATTTTTACAGCATTCAGTGTCTTCGTGGTTGCTCTCTTATCTCTTTGTGTAGGTGTGTTTCTGATAGCATGTGTGGGCATGTGTGTGCGCATATGAGCGTCGCACCTATTTATGCATGTATGTATACGGTGGTGGTAGTGGTACGTCAGTAAGAATTTGAGGATTTTGAGAATTAGAATTATTTGAAAGGTTTCTAAAACGTCATTCCTTACAACTGCAACGTTAAGCTTGCAAAATTATATATCTCTTATAGTAGGGTTTCTCTAATATTTAGTCATATATCTCATATACGAAGTTTTCACTGCCTCACTATTGTCAAGTTCGTTTAGATGTGTGGGCGACTCTGTATTTTAGTATTTCTTTATTTCGTTGTATATATATTTCCTACTACATCTGTTTTATTAGTTTTTAAAGAACTGGATATAATTCTGTTTGTGGAGACAGGCGTTGCGTCGTATTGGTGTTTTAAGTCCCCCCAGTTACCAATATTAGTTACCCATTGCGGCCTCTATAAAAAAAATCCCACTTTGGACGGGTATCTAATACATTTGTTAATAAACGGGTGGCGGGGAAATAGCATCTACTCATTCCTATCTACTCTTCTATTTATTAAACATTATATATATATATATATATATATATATAT
>NC_068999.1:49621197-49623697 GCF_001194135.2 Octopus bimaculoides
GTATATGTATATATTATAAATGCCTGGCAGTACATTTTTTTCTGATTCGAATTCTGCTTTCAAATTCCGCTGAGGTAAAATTTAACTTCCATCCTTTCGGGCACGTTAATATAAGTACCAGTTGAGTAATTGAGGTAAATGTAATAGATAACATCCACCCGCCACCACCACCCGAAGATTACTGTCCTTGTGGCTAAAATTAGAAGCTATTATTTATTGAAACGTGACAAGGTAGTGCCCACCACCAGCTTGTCTAGAATATATCGTGTATCACTGTATAAATGACAAGTGATCATGTTTAAATAAACAGGGCGTCGGCAGGCATGGGAGAAACAGTATTTTGTCGGAAAACAAAACAAAACAAAACAAAACTGCCTTATACCATTTTATTTAGTTTCATTTATCAACCAATCTTATTATGTTCAGAAACATGCGAAGCCAACTTTTATTTCTTCCTTCCCTTCACACACGATAAGATACGCAACCAAAAATGTTTACTTGTCGTAACAATTGACTAGCCTCTTCTTCTTCTGCGCCGCACAGAAATCTCTGTAACAATGTGAGAAATTGACACCTGAATGAACCAAATCAGATAAAAAAGAAATAAAAAAATATTAATTCGATGTTTGGGTTTATTTTTCTTTCCCTGTTTTCTATATTTATTTTTGTTTGGAATTTGATTTTAGAATACTTAAAGTAGAAGAGAAGAAGAGGAATATGTAAGATATCGGTTCCAAACTACTTAAAGAACGCTGTGTTAGCATTTCAATAGATTGAGAGATTAAGAGGCATTTAAAAGTACCCCTGAACTCGGTCCGTTCGGAAAACAGTGTCTGATATGCCATACTTTATATGAAAAGATGGCATCGCGTTATCTAAAAATCTATTTGCATATTTATATGTAGGAAAATTCTTGGTTCTTGAAAGAAAATCCATCTACATTTTTCAGCTAAAGTAATCGATATTTTTAACTATTTTTTACTGGTGTAGCATAACGTATCAACACACAAACGCGCACAAATGCGTTCACATACGCGAACACACACAGACACACACTCACACACGCTCACACGCACACATGCACGCGCGCGCACGCACACGTATTCACACACACATGCACACACCTTTTATCTTTTAATTGTTCCAGTCATTAGAATTAGTCAAACGAATCCATCTCAGAACTTGTTTTTTTAAAAGCCTAGCACATATTCTATTGGTCTCTCTTATCAAACTGCAAAGTTACGAGGACGTAAACACACTAACACAGGTCGTCAAGCAGTAGTGGGAGAAAAGCATAAGCACACACGCACGTACACACACACACACGGCAGGCTTCCTTCAGTTTCCAAATACAATCGCAAGACTTTGGTCGGCTCTAGGCAACAACAAAAGATACGTGGCCAAGTTGCCACGCTGTGGGACTTGGTCCACAAGCGTGATTGGGAAGCAAAGGTTTTATAACTCTGCTGACTAAAAATAATTTATCTATCTATCTATCTATCTATCTATCTATCTATCTATCTATCTATCTATCTATCTATAGGAACTGATTAAGACACTGCAAGGAGGGTTGGCCTGGACAACCCGAGCTTGCGCAGCAATGGCGCATGACCCACTCTTGACAAGAGGGGCGCTTATACAATTTTTTTTTTATCTATCCAATGACCACTGTATACGACGTCACGTAGTGGTATCGGGCCTGAGACCTCACACTTGCTAAATAAATTTCTGAACCAATCTGTCAAACTGCATATTACTAGACATAACGTTAAATTTTGCGACTAGACATGATGTTAGATTCTTTCATTGTAACATTGTTTTTTCCTTCTCACTTTTTTTTCTGTTACTATTTCAAACTATTCTCCTGAGACAAACCCAGACACTAACATAAAACAAAAATCAATGAAAAAGATATGATTATTACTGATTCAAACTCGAAAATTAACCGATTCGTGATCTCATTCCTGCTATTTCATACCGTATTTATAAAGTTTTACCTATTAATAATTCATAAGGTCAACACAAATTTGATAAATTATATCACATCAGGACATTGGGCAAATTTTAAAAGAAAATTCTTAGAAATATTTCACAGCAACTCATTTTACTTCCGTCTAATTTGTTAGACGTTTTATTGGTTATTTTCACTAGAAGTTTCTTTATGGTTTTATTTAACTTTCTAATGTTTGCCTGTTGATTTAATTATGAATATATAGAATGTGTTGTAACTAGCGCCGTTAGAGAGCAAGGAGTAAACTATATACTCTCATACAGGCGCAGGCGTGGCTGTGTGGTAAGAAAGCGTGCTTCCTAACCACATGGTTCCGGGTTCCGTCCAACTGCGCGACATCTTGGGCAAGTGTTTTTCTACTCTAGGCTCGTGCCAACCAAAGTTTTGTGAATGGATTGGTAGACGGAAATTGAAAGAAGCCTGTTATATATGTATATATGTGCGTGTGCGTGAGTATATATATATACCAAATTAAATACACAACAGAAA
>NC_068999.1:49630017-49630341 GCF_001194135.2 Octopus bimaculoides
ACATAAACATACACACACACACACATACACACACACACACACATATATATATATATAAATATATAATTTAGACTTTTTGATTTAGTAAACAGCTATTACCAGATATGAGTTGAAAGTACGAATTTCGATCACATGTAAAATAAATAAATAAATAAATGAATAAATAATTAAATAAATAAATATATAAAAGGCATTTATTCAAAGGTGTTTCTGCCTATTTGCACGCAAGCGTATAAATGGCTTAAGGCCAGAGCGAGATAGAAAGAGAGAGAGAGAGACAGAAAGGGAGAAGTAAGAAGGGCAGAGACAGAGGGAGCGATTGGA
>NC_068999.1:49630351-49630765 GCF_001194135.2 Octopus bimaculoides
ACACACACATTCACACCGTTCTCAAAGAATCGTTGCAAGTATATAACTAATACTATTATTTCATAAAAGCAACATGTAATTGAAATCTGTTATTCTCATAATCCGATATTCTAATGATTTCATTCTCATTCTAAGCGATTTCCCAAATATGATCAATGAAAATTCGCCAGAGATCAACAGAACAGAACTAATATTTGGCAAGGAGGGATTTATTTATTTATTTATTTACTTATTCACTTTTTACCTCTTTTGTTTCATAATTACACCCTTAGCCAAAACAGCAACAGAAGCCACAAGAACGAAAATTACTTGAAATTCTTTTATCGCTAATTAACATGAAGTTTATTCCAAAAAATTATATATATATATATATATATATATATATACATGCATACATATATATTTATATATATA
>NC_068999.1:49631886-49634391 GCF_001194135.2 Octopus bimaculoides
ATATGTATATATATATATATGTATATATATATATATATATGTGTGTATATCATTTCCAGGTAAACAAAAATTACATCTGAGAAATGTCAGAGAGAGAGAGAGAGAGAGAGAGAGAGAGAGAGAGAGAGAAAGAGAGAGAGATTGAGAGAAAGAGAGAGAGAGAACGATAACGTTAAATGTGTAGAAACTAGCTATACTGTGTGTAGAATGTCGACTACTTTGGGAGAGACAAAGTCAACGTAGTTTGACAACGGAGGATGCATGGTCTGCCACAGAAGAAAAAAAAATGAAGAGAATTATGTGATTGAATTTCCCAGCACGAACGAAGTAACTAGCATAAATTGGATAATATATCACAAAGAGTGATCGATAAATTCATTCATACAAATGAATGCACTGTATTTTGAATAAACGAATTGTAGAAGAGGAACATAACTGGACAAATATTTTATGCTGTATAATTGATACTAAATTATGTTTTAGTCAGCGGGGTGTGGGGGCTAGCATTCCCAGGCATCTTTGAAATGATGGGCGATGTTTGCAATGATTCCTTAGGTTAGTTAATTTTTTTTTCCATGAGGTTCTGTACATGAAAGCCATGGCAGGAAGCTCATGAAAGAGAAGGAAGGAGAATAAAAATTGCAATTACATTATTTATCAGCTGGATCAGAAAGCGAATTTCTTTCTCTTTGATCCGATCTTGCTTTCAAACACTGAAAGATCATAGACAAAATGTTATCCAATAATAATTTATGCAGCGCCTGATTCTGTACACATTAAACATTAAACAACCAACATTTATCCATTTATCATATGTTATCATCAAAACAGAGATTGTTAGTTTAAGATCCGAGAGAAATTTCCATCTCTTGATGACGGTTCGGGAAATACAGTTTCTCAGATAGCACACCCTATAAAAAAAAGTAAGAATAGCGTTCTCTTTGAAGAGAATATGATAGCCAAGTACAAAGGCGTACAAAGAGTAGTACATAAGGGAAATCTCTTCGCTATTTTTTCACCGTGTGTATATCATTGAGTTTATGTGAAACGGATTCAACAGAAGTAATGTTTGATTGGCTGTCACTCATTTTTCTATATATTACAAAGATGATATTTTTTCGGACGCATGGTCCTTGTAAGAGTAATTTACCCGGTATTTCTGCTGTTCTAACCACAATTCTGCCTTCGAAACAATATCATCTTGTTTAAATCTTACATACATACACACACACATATATGATGGACTCTCCCGTCCGTTTCGACGTATGAGTCTCCGACAACGTACTTTTACTTTGTCAGTTATAATGCTTATGTTGAATGTGACATTTAAGTCCTGCCAACGATTTGCAAAGAAGACCACAAATGTTGCGAGTTTGAGGATTACAGGTCATGGTAGGTGGTATATTTGCAGCCGCTTTTCTCCTTTGCTTTGCACCCCGAAGCCTTTTAATGATGGTTGCAGCAAATTTTGTAATACCATTTTCACACAACGATCTCCATTTTGTTCTGTCGGGCTTCTGGAATGTCAGCATTGAAGAAACTTGAAGTAGAATGGAACCGAATCAAACTGTTGAAATAATACATGTTACTCCTACTAAATGTGTTGAGCACCTTTTCCTTTCGTTTATCAACTCACTCGTATACATACATACATACATACATACACACATACACATATACATACATATATACACACTCACACACATACGGACATACAGACACATATAAATACAGACATACATACATGTATGTAATTATAAATACATGTACACACATACTTACACACGTACACGCACACACGCACATACACACACACACACACACGCACACACACACACATATACGTACATACATATCAATTTTGAAATTATTGAGATATTAGATACCCTATTAAGTAGGATAAGAATAGAACGCGTAGCGTGAACATAATCTGTCAATATACTGTCAAGGGAAGTGGATGCAGATAGAAAGAGAGATAGGGAGAGATGAGACAGATAGAGTGAGTGAAAGAGTGAGAGAAACAGGAAGAGAGGGAGAGTGAGGGAAGTAGAGACAAGGGGAAATAAACGGGGGAACAAAACCCATGAAGAAACCAAAGAAAGGCGTCGTTTGAAGCTTAATGAATAACAACAGAAGCTTGTTGGTGTCGTTATGATTTCGATAATGACCCCCGAGGATATATATATAATGGGTGTATATAGACTCTGTGACTGTTGCATGTCTTTTCATCATCTCTGTTTGCATCTCGAAAAACGTTTGCCTAATTGCAATCATGCATACGATGTTGATTGTACGCATGCTTTCACATATATATTCATTTTGGCACGCCTGTGCAGACGTCTGCGTGTATATTATGCGTGTACCTATACATCTATCTATCTATCTATCTATCTATCTATCTATCTATCTATCTATCTATCTATCTATCTATCTATCTATCTATCTATCTATCTATCTATCTATCTGTCTGTCTATCTATCTATCTATCTATCTATCTATCTATCT
>NC_068999.1:49634638-49636092 GCF_001194135.2 Octopus bimaculoides
TATATATATATTAGTTTAGTATCGTCGCCCCTTCGTCGCTGCTTGGTTGTTGCTTCGTCGCTTCGTCGTTCGTTGTCATTGCCGTCATGGCGATCATCGCCATGTTTAGTGTCGTCTCAAGCGACTACTGTAACTACAGCAAAACTGCATTTAATTTAAACTGCATTTATTTTGTAACATAATACACTATCGTGACCTCATTTACCGATTCTCTTGAACAAATAATTTTCAATTATAATTGAATTTATTAAGAAATAACTTCTAGTATTTACCGGTCTTTCTTTTTCTTCGGTGTTTTTCACTTTGATTAGATTACTTAGTCTGGACATAAACACCAATAGTATAACTCAATAAGCTCTTCGTGATGTCGATATTCTGAATAACAATAGCAGTTAAGCCTGTCTGTCTTCTTAGATGCATTGCCTAGTATCGTGAATACTAACTGATTTTATTTTTCTACTTAGAATACATAAGCATTTGTCACGAAACATTTAGTTTTTCTACCCATTGCACCACGTTATTGATAATGATAATCAGTTGGGAGAAGATGTAGAAGGGGAGAGGGAGGAGTAAGAAGAGAGGAGAAGAAAATCGACAGTCGACAAAGGTTACACTGTGTACGGTGTTTGCCCTTGTGTAGCAACTGTTGTTTCCTGTTTACTTAACCCTAGAAAGTATGGAAAAATGGCCGATATTTCTCACCTTGCTAGAGGGGCCCAGTTAGAATTTTCTTCAGGTTGAGTAGTCCATCCCGCTCAACTGGTCCCCGAATGAGATTTGTTTAGGGATGATGAACGAAACACCCATGTTTCCAGGGGTAAATTATTCAAACCCCAAAGAATCCCTCTCCACACATGATTATGATGCTCCACCACTACTCCTGCTCATGATCAGAGATGCACATATTGTCAGAGGGACGTGCTCAACTGGTTAAGGCAGAGCAAACTGACAAGCAAATCTGTGGTACTGAGCAGGGTATTTGCTATAATGATATTTCTGCTTCAGCAACTCAGCGCCGAATCTGTCTGAAATGTAATGGAAAATAGGTCATTTTCAAAATATTTAAGTACGGATCACAAAAGCAAAGTTTGAAGAGAACAGTAGTCATTTCCTTAACAACAGAAACAACAACAACTGAGTGAAAGATCTGCTTATAGAGATAAGATTTGTTCATAAAAATAAAGAAGTTTGAAAATATGAGCTCCGCCAGAGATAAGGGTATCTAGAATATGTGAATCGAAAACAAAATTTCACGTTATAATAATAGGATCCTTGGGAATGATTAAAGAAAATGCAGACAAACTATAAACAAGCCCAATTGTGTGTACACCTACATGGATGTAAGAAGATAGATAACTCACAAAGTATAGCAGAGATAGTAGACCTATTAGAGAACTTGAAAGGTTTGTTAATATAAAGGGAAAAAATGCTTATTACCTGAAGTGAGGAAAGTT
>NC_068999.1:49636639-49641639 GCF_001194135.2 Octopus bimaculoides
ATTATTATTATTATTATTATTATTATTATTATTATTATTATTATTATTATTATTATTATTAGTAGTAGTAGTAGTAGTAGTAGTAGTGGTAGTAGTAGTGGTAGTAGTAGTTGAAGAATACATTGACCATCGTAGCGACAGTAACTAAGGAGCGAGACCGTTGATGAATAAGCTGAGAATGAAAATGATGACGATGAGGAAGTGGAGGAAGAAGAAAAGGATGATGATGATGATGATGATGATATTGGCGATGAGAATCATGATGATGATAAAAATGACGATGACGACGATGATTATGATGACGATGATGAGGATGAGGATGAAGAAGGGGAGGAGGAGGAATAGGAGGACGACGGCGGTGACGACGACGACAACGAATAAAACGAGCTGTAATGTTTGTTTTAATAAAGCTTAAGAGAAATCAAGGAAACAAAAAAAAAGCAGAATAAGAATGAATAGAATTAACAACGACAACAACAGTAGCAACAACAATGAGGAAATGATGTCACTCGAGATGAAAGCTAAGAAAGAGACAACCAACGTGAGAAAAGGCGAATCAAGTTAAGAACTTCACAAGAAAATTTCTAAATTTTCTAGGCGCAGGAGTGGCTGTGTGGTAAGTAGCTTGCTTACCAACTACATGGTCCCGGGTTCAGTCCCACTGCGTGGCACCTTGGGCAAGTGTCTTCTACGATAGCCTCGGGCCGACCAAAGCCTTGTGAGTGGATTTGGTAGACGGAAACTGAAAGAAGCCCGTCGTATATATATGTATATATATATATATGTATGTGTGTATATGTTTGTGTGTCTGTTTGTGTGTCTGTGTTTGTCCCCCCAACATCGCTTGACTATCGATGTTGGTGTGTTTATGTCCCCGTAACTTAGCGGTTCGGCAAAACAGACCGATAGAATAAGTACTAGGCTTCCAAAGAATAAGTCCTGGGGTCGATTTGCTCGATTAAAGGCGGTGCTCCAGCATGGCTACATTAAAAAAAAAGACTGAAACAAGTAAAAGAGTAAAGTGTAAAAGAGTAAATTAATATGAAAAATAAGTTAGTGATCCGGTGAGAGAATCTGTCTGTTTTCCGAACATCTGTAATAATAGAGTCTGGAACACTGCGGCAAGCATCATCGTCTTATAAAGTTTATTGTAAACAAGATTTAAATTACTTGATGTAATTGATGATGGTCTAGTTTGGGTTAGAAATTCTCAACCGTGACTAGACAAATATTATGGTACTCAATCAAAACAGATTGATGTTATGATGTTTGACCATGACAGGCAGACAATGCATCAGAATTAAATCACTGATTGCTGAATCTCTTCATAATTTATGAGGACGGAAGAAAAACAAAACGGTGGCTGTAATAATTGGTGCATTGGTTATTATAAAGACAAAAGCATAAGAGATGTTTCGGAAGTGTATTTGCCAGACGGGAGATTTCATGTCAGAGTGTGTGTTGGAACTCAAACGAGTGATGCGTGGAAGACATTAACAATTCAAAAACGCACAAATACTGTTAATTTCAGTTAAGCATTTATTATTTAGTGCCAAAATAGGACGGGCAGTTGGTAGAATCGTTACCACGTCTGGCATGTCTTCCGGCTCCACGTTCTGAGTTCAAATTCTACCGAAGTAGACTTTTGTCATTCACTACTTTTCAGCGTCGATAGAACAGGAAGTAGTCGATCGCTGGTGTTGATGTAATGGAGTACCCCCCTCCCACCTCCACCTAAATTTGAGACTTTGTACTTATAGTAGGAAGGGTTACTTTTTCTTCTTCTTCAACCATTAGTACGATACAAAAAAATTGCCAACGAAACAAGAGGTGCAACTGGTGTTTTGTGCCGAATGGTGTGTAGTGTGTCCTTGAGTGTAATAGAATAGTTCTATTGTAAATAAGAATATTAGATTTTAGGAATATTAGATTTTATATTAGTGGAATCGTGGCTTGAAATAAATGATAAGAATCATACGAACGATTGTAACTAATTACTAAAAATTGATAAGATTAGGAAGAAAGGATATAAAATAAGATAAGGAAATAACATATCAAAGATTATAGATGGGTCTAAAGCCAAAATAAATCATAGTGAAATAATGGTGTTTATTAACGAGAAACAATGGATAAACAATATCAGTTCTTGTAGCTGTTGCTGCTATTATTATTATAATAGTTGTTATTATTAAAACTTACGCCTTCACCGAATTTGCAGAGCTTGTGCTAAAACTTGAAACCAACAATATTCTAAGGCAGCGAGCTGGCAGAATCGTTAGCACGCTGGGTAGAATACTTAACGATATTTTGTCCATCTCTAAGTTCTGAGTTTTAAATTCCGCCGAGATCGACTTTGCCTTTCATCCTTTCTGGAGTTGATGCAATCGATTAGCCCCCTACCCCAAAATTTCAGGCTTTGTGCCTATAGTAGAAAGGGTTATTATGGCGGCGAGCTGGCAGAATCGTTTGGCCAACCGGCCTCTTCATGAACTTGTGGGACACAAAGCTTAGACAATCCTTTGGTGAACACTACATACTGTAGATATGTAGATGATATCAACATTCTGGTTAGAACAATCGCATGTAATCGTACCGAGAGGAGTAGGATGGAGAGCATCCAGAGCATAGCTAACTTCACCCACCAGAGTCTCATGGTAACCATAGTAACATTAGGTACCTTAACAGTTGTCTCCCTGTTCTTGATGCCGAAATTTGGTTAGAGACCGTAAACAATAGTACAGCTCCCCAATTCCTATTACATGAAACCCATAGCTTTCAAGTATGTTATTCACAAAAACTTAGTTTTGTCACACAACGTGAAGATTAGCATACTTAGAATAATGGACGATGTGTCTTCCGTGTTTGAATCCTATGAAATAAGGATTCATACGTAGAACTTCATTCACCGCATGCGGTTCTCTGGATATGACTAGAAAGATAACGTTCGAGTACACAGAGAAACCACAACGAAAGGCTTTACAAAAATTAATTAGTACTGGAGTTGATAAATTCGACTAAAATTCTTCAAAGTGGTGCTCCAGCATGGCTGCAGTCTAATGACTGAAACAAGTAAAAAGATGAAAAAAAGGTAGAAAGAGAGATTAATCAACTGAGGCTATTTATTTTAATTGCGAGACATCGAAAGAAATATTACTTTACTATTCAGTTCAATATTTTACCGGTAACAAAGAGAAGGTGGTGACATTTGTGTCTTCTACAACGGAATTAACGAACGGCCTCAGTTCCGTTAAAAGACATTGCTATTTATTAAATGCTGGCCCTCAGTGATGCCAATTATTTTCTACTTTCTCTGTTAATGAACTGTTTCTGTTTGTATGAATTAGAACTCTTGTGTACTTCCAAAGCGAAATTGTTAGTTTAACTATGGCAGCGCGTGTTTTATGGATTGTACAACAGTAACGTGTTAAAATGTATTAAATTTATCTCAAACTGAATTATGACATTTAAGTTAAATTAAGAAATGAATTCAAATATTCATACAAATTCATACAAATTCACACAAAATATTTTATTGTAAAAGTGTTTATGAGTTTCTTTTTTATTTTCCCTTAAAACTAAAATTAATTTATTTCTTAGTTTCAAAAACAAAAGCCAGCAAGCCTCAAATGAATTGAAGAAGATGTATTCAATTGCAGGCGTAAGAATAAATAAACAGCATGAGAGCCATAGATATCGAGATATTTTCACGTAACCTGAAATTATGCAAATTTCTGAATATTTATTCTGAAATGCTACCATTTACACCATAAGAAACGAAAATGAATGCGTATTAAAAGTCCCAAAACGACCTTAATCTAATATTTTATTCAAAATTATTATAATCTAGAATAAAGAACAACACTTGCTTTATGATTTTCTCTTTCCTTAATTTCATTTGCAACGTTTTTTGAAATTCATACTCTCAAATAGTTAGTCATTGTGATATGTGAATTAGAAGGAATCAATATTTAATGTGAAGACACCAATTACAGCAAGCGAATTTTCCTTTCATTCCTGTAATATTCAGTATTTGATTTTGTATTGATACTGATAGTGGTGGTGGTGGGGGGAATGAAGGAGGTATTGGTGGTGTTGCTGGTGGTGATGCGCGCATATAAATTATCGGCCTTCTATTGCCAACCGGTGATGCTCAGCTCAACGAGACATAAATGAAACTCTTGTCAAATATACAGAGTGACTGCCTGACCATCAAAAGTCGTGGTTTACTTTTTCTGTTTGCGTTTATCTTTTTTTCTCTTTGTTTTTTTTTTTCTTTCTTCTTTGCTTTGTTGTTTACGTTACCGTAAATTGGCAGTTTCGGCAAAAGAGACGCCATCATTGCTTAGCAGTTTCAGTAAAGAGACCAAATTTTAAAAAGTAATTAAGTTCAGCATCTTCTTCATCACTATCATTATCATCGTCATTCTCGTAATTAAAAGCAGTGACAGCAGCAGCAGCAGCATATCAAAGAACTGGCCCGTTTGGCCCCCACCACATTCTACCAAAAATACCATCGCCGAACTATTTTCACCGCAGTATTAAACACAACCTCTGCATGGTTCTGTGTATCATTTATTTATTCTTATCCCACACTGTTTTGATATTTTAATAAGATATAATTACATTAATTCGCCATTGGTCAAAATATAATTACCTTCTGTACTAAAGAGATATAATCACTAAATTTCAAGGCAAAGGGCATTTTTGCTCGAGTTGGCAGAGCGTCGGGAAAAATGCGTTAGGCTATTTCTTCCGATTCTGAGTTCAGTTCCTGATGGAGTAAGCTTTGCTTTTCTTCCCTTTGATAAAATAATGTACCAGAACGTATCGAGTAAATCTCCTCTCCTAAAGATCGTTTTCCCTGTGTCTGAATCAGATAGCATAATTATTTTTTGGTTCGGGTCAACACTGATTAGTAAGAAAGGTATTTTAGCCATGGCAACATCGCCTTGTTAGTAGACTCATTTCTCTCGCTCATTTTTATTTTTTGTGAAGCGATA
>NC_068999.1:49647630-49648519 GCF_001194135.2 Octopus bimaculoides
ATATATATATATATATATATATATACATATATATATTATAAACGTATATACTAACACAGACAATACTCGCTCGCACACACGCAGTCACTCACATAGACAAGAATACATATACTTTGAAACACACCACACTGTCTCACAGACACACTCACTGTCACCGTTCTATACGCCTACACATTCTCATACAATACTATACACTCCCGCATCATTTACATAAAGTGAACCTATGAGAATGGGGTAAAGAAATATGAGAAAATAATGTTTCTTTTTTCTCAGTTCGGTTTCGATTTCTTGCTGGAAATGTTCCAGAAGCAACGCTAATGGTGCCTTACATTGGCACCAAGCCACATAATTTTTTTTTTCTGTTTGTTTGTTTTAGGGAAGGCTTGGAAAGAGATATAATCATTTAAACCCAGCCCCGTATATTTCTGGTATTCAGAGAACATGTCTTTGAACATTTATTGCTATGGATGAGCTAGGGGCTCCATTATAGCCCTTGCCATGTGATATATCCAAGCTGCAGTATTCCACTCTAGTATACCGAATTGAGTCCGTATCTTATTTTGGAATGGGCTTCCTTAATGACTCTGAGCTGGAATAAATGATAAGCACTTATCATGTTTTTAACTCTCAGTCGAAAGTACCGTCAAGATTTTTCTGGTAACATAGCGGATCAGCATAAAGACACCATTTCAATATGTATCAGGCTTTAAAAAAACAAGTCCTGGTGTCGATTTCTTCGATTAAAACCCTTCAAGGGGGAGCCCCAGCATGGCTGCTGTCTAATGATTGAAACAGGTAAAAGATAAAAAGATATGCAGATCTGTTAATCCCCCTATCCATTGTAATTTCTTTATATATATATATATATATATATATATATATATATATA
>NC_068999.1:49649797-49650402 GCF_001194135.2 Octopus bimaculoides
ATATATATCCGCAATATCTGCAACATCAATGTTTGTATACTCGGCCAATAGCTCCAGCCATAAATAGAACCGAGATCAGTGTAAAAATTTTATATGAAAATATAAATATTATTACAATACAATAATATTGTTTTCCAGCGAAATAGAGCACCGTAAATGTAGGAAATAAATAGGAAACAAATAGGAAATAACGGCACAAGGTACCAATCCTTGCTGGAAATAGCAGGCATAACCGTTCGATGCTAGGCAAAGCTTCACTGATCTCGGTTCTGTTTATGGCAGGAGCTATTGGCCGAGTATACAGGCATTGATGTAGGGGATATTCTAAATTTAGTCTTTTCGGTAGACCTAGCTGACGAGGACCAATCAGTTTTACGTTAACAAACGTATTCTTAAAAGTTTGAAACTCGAGTACTAGGTAGTTCATTTCTCTGGCGTTCTTCCAAGAGGTAACATGAACATTTTTAATATTCGCCGCCCGCACACATCTTTGCCTCTATATATTCAGTGAAGCTTTACCTATCATCGAACGATTATCGACTGCTATTTCCAGCAAAAATGGGTATCTTGTTGTGCCACTATTCCCTATATATATATATATATAT
>NC_068999.1:49650844-49655883 GCF_001194135.2 Octopus bimaculoides
TATATATATATATATATATATATATATACACACATACACATATACATACATACACACACACACACACACACACACACACACACACACACATATATATATACATATATATATATGCTCATATACATGTACTTATATATATACATTTCCGTGCATATACGTGTGCGCGCGTGTGTGCGTGTGTGCGTGCATGTGTGCGTGCGTATGTATGTGTCTATCTGTGTTTAACGCATAATGTATTGTGGTAAAGGCATTAACTCAATTGATCCCGTCACACCTCGGCTTGGTTCTGATTTAAAATCCGGGCGCTGGCAGTTTCGCGATTCCATCACAGTGACAACGGTAACCTATTTACACACCTCCACCACCACCACCACTTCCTCCTCAATCACTATGTCTTCCATCACTTACGAGCCGTTAGACCACCCACCCCATCGCCAACAATAAGCAACAACAAATGATATGTTTGTTCGTCGTGTGTTTATGTAACATTTCAATATTTACTTTTGCATGTATGACAAGTGTATATACCATAGAGAGTAAATCTTGAGAACAACTCAGGCTTTCCATCTGAGGTGTCTTGACATATCGTAGTTGAATTGCCAGGGGAGATAAACAGAACATGCATTAACAAAAGCGATATCTGTTTTGTTGAAGATGAATACATTAAAATTTAATGGAGAACTATATTATTTTTTTTCTTAGTTTTGTACGTTCAATTTTTGTGTATTTTGTTTGATGCTTTTTGAAGGCGTTTGCTTGTTTATTTATCTATTCTCTTACTTATTTTCAGAAACTCCCTCAAGATAAGAATGTAACAGCGACAATGACGACGATGAAGCCGACTACGGCGACAGCAGCCATGTTGCTGAGTACAACAGAAAGGATGATGGCCATGATAATTGTGACGACGACTACAGTGTACATTGATGATGGTGATGACGACGATGATGATGATATTGGCAAGGGTAACAGCAGCAGTAAATGAGAATACCGAGATGATAAAAATGATAGCCAAGCAGTTTTTAAAGCATTTCAAGGAAAATATGCATTGAAAAGAAATGTTAAATTTCTCTCTCTCACTCAGTTAGGGTTACGTAAATGCATCAACACCGGTTAACAAGCACTAATGGAAGACAAATACAGGCACAAGAACAACACCCACGCACACAAACACACACACACACACATACATATATAGATATATATACGACATGTTTCTTTCAGTTTTCCATACCAAATCTACTCACAAGTCTCTCGTTATCTCAAAGTTATAGTAGAAAGCACTTGCCCAAGGCACCATGCAATGGGACTGAACCTGGAGCCATGTGTTTGGGAAGCAAACTACTTACCACGCAGCTATGCATATATATACGAGGTGGTATCAAAAGGTTCCCGGACTAGTTCTGTAGCGTGGCAACAGATGGCAGCACACAGTCGTGTACGCAGCAAGAGCTAGCAGAGACCTTCACGAGAGTGTGTTGAGTGATATCGCTGCGAGTTGTGAAGTTTGTGTCTTTGTGATCACGTGTACGCTGTTGTCTGCGATTTTGTTATGGACAGGAAGTTGGAAGAAAGAGCCAACGAGAGGTTTTTCGTTAAACTACGCAAGTCTGCTACAGAGACATTCAGCATGCTTCGATAAGTTTACGCTGACGGGACAATGGGTCGTACGCAATGCTTCGAGTGGTGCGAGCGCTTCAAAAGCGGGAGAACGTCCTTGGAAGATGATGCGCGATCTGGGTGATCTAGGTCACGCCCGGAAATAAGGAGAAAATCTATCAGCTTGTGCATGAAGACCGTCGGAGGACAGTCAACATATTGATGATGTTGTTGGTCTATCGTATGGGCCGGTGCAGGCAAAGATAACGTCTGAAATAAAGATGCGACGTGTCACTGCCGAGTTAATTTCCCCTGACTGCTGACCACTCAGCAGAGAGAACACCGCCTCGAAGTCAGTCAATACCTCCGTGAGCGTTCCACTGATGACCCACCCTTCGTGTCGAAGATTATTATCGGTGACGAGAGTTGGGCCGACGCGAAAGACCCTGAGACGAAGCAGCAGTCATCTCAATAGAAAAGTCATTTATCTCCAAGACTAAAGAAGGCGTAATCGAGCCGCAGTTCACTCAAGAGTATGCTCACCGTGTTTTTTCTTTCGACATCCGCAATATTGTGCATCGAGAATTCGTGCCCAAGGGCCAGACCGCCAATCAAGAGTTCCGCTGTAGCGTTTTGAAACGTTTCAAGGTGGACATTCGGCTAAAGCGAACGGATCTGTGGAGCACGGAGTTTCTTCACAACAACAATGCACCCGGTACCGAACTCTTCTCTTTCGCGAGTTTCTCCCCCAATACAACATGGTATCGCTTCCGCACCCTTCCTATTCACCAGATTTAGCAACTGTGGACTTCCCGAAGATGAAAATGCAGCTCAAACATCGCCGTTTTAATACCGTTGTCGAAATCCAGACCGAATCGCAGAAGATCCTCGACTCACATATGGAAAACTACTTCCAGGCCGGATTCCAAAAGTGGCAAGAAAGCTGGGACCGGTGTATTGGTGCACAAGGTGACTATTTCGAAGGAGATGATGTTAAAATTTTGGTAAATAGGTTATTTCTTTTATTAAACATGACTAGTCTTGGAACTTTTTGATACCACCTCGTATGTCATTGGTTTGTTTGCTTATCCAGAAAATATTAACATTTTAGCTGAAGCGCTGAGCGTATAGAGGAAAGTATGTGAATGCAATATAATATCAATTGGTCACATGAAAAAGATACTGTAGTACTAAAGATAAACCGAAAAAAGTGTTAAAATATTCAGAATAGTGCGGATTAATTGCTCATGGATTGATTCTGACAACGTGGAACATTCTTAGATATTAAAGATTATGCATATAGTCAATGTTATCCGAAAAACGGTAAATAATTCTCTCTAAGCGTTAATATACATTAAACGATATATATGAGATAACAAGAAGAAACTTTATTTCCCAAAGGAAAAAAATGTATCAGGAAGTATATTCTTCGTCGTTGCTTTTGTATTTAGTTGTGTCTGAATCTGTTAACGAATTCTTTTGTATCGGAGAACTAATGAATGAAGATGTGGTGGACAGACAATCTCTGAAGGCGTTGCATACTGACTGTACAGGAATCGAATGATGATGCTGATGTCTCTATGTAATTAGACGAATGTGAAAAAGCTATTCAAAGAAATACCAATTAATTAAAAGTTAAAGTAGCAACTTATTTTTAGATACTGGAATCAAAGATTTCGAAGAAAACTAATTAAAAGTAAATGAAACTGAGAAACCTAAATGCAAGCAACGCCCCGAAAATTAAAATCGAGTATTGTTAATATTGTTGGACTAATATTAAAGTTTAAAGTGTGTGCTAGAAATACAATTATAAATCCAAATCTCTTTCTTCCTCCCCCCTCTCTCTCTCTCTCTCTCTCTCTCTCTCTCTCTCTCTCTCTCTCCCTCTCTCTCTCTATATATACACACAAACACAAACACACACGTATACACACACACACATATAATGGAATCTCCCGACGAAGGCGGCATATGAATGCTCAGTTTTTGCTGAACGTCCTACATATATATGATTTGTTTAAAGTGGTCAAAACTACATGCTGTACATTAGGTCACTCACAGGAAATCCACATTGTTTGAACAGGTGCATAAATGTGAAGCGCGTCAGATATGGAAAAGGTCGCAGAGCAACGTCAGATGAAGTGCTTTGATGAAGAACACAACGCATCACCTAGCCCAGGAATTGAAACCACGATCGTAAGTGCAACATCCTAACCATTCGGCCATACGGTCACACACACACACATGTATAGTTTAGGACAATCAGTAAGTTGTCATGATAGGATTCAGAGTCTGAAATGCCGATCGTGTTTTCAATTCATGGACTAGGTGATGCGTTGTGTTATTTCTTATTATTTCGTCTTATTTCCGATATCCGTTACTCATAATTGTTAATCTAAAATAGATAAGATACATCTAATAAAAAAAATAGAATGATACTCCGTCGATTACGACGACGAGAGTTGAAGTGGATTCGAGCAACGGAACGGCCTGCTCGTGAAATTAACGTGCAAGTGGCTGAACCCTCCACAGGCAGGTGTACACTTAACGTAGTTCTCAGGGAGATTCGGTGTGACACAGAATGTGGCAAGGCTGACTCTTTGAACTACATGTACATCTCATTTATGCCAGCTGATTGTACTGGAGCAATGTGAAATAAAGTGTCTCGCTTAAGGAATCTCACGTGAGCCAGATAACCTCACTACTAAGTCATGAAAAGGAGAGCATAGTACAAATAGAAAAAAAAACTTTAACATTCCCAGTAGTTAGAATGAAATAATATTCAGAAGCAAGAATAAGACAAGAGAAAGGAAAACGAAGAGGTGAAATAAAACAAAAATTATTCTTTTTCGCTGTACGAGGAAACAATGGAATGTGAACGGAGGGGAAAATATTTCGATAATTATTAAAACAATTGAACGAATAAGATCAAATTAAAACTAGAAGTACAGATATTAATTAATGAACGAAGTGAAAACGAAATGAAAACCGCTTCGCAGTCAATATCCAGCAAGACACGATGTAAGAAAGTAGGTTTATTTGAAACTTAACAATGACTAACCAAAACATTTGAACAAAAGGCTGATATGAAAGGTTTGTAAGAGTTGTATTGATCAGTGCCTGGCCATAACACAAGCACAACAAATAATATGTGAGAGAAAGATGAGAATATTAACCGTAACTAGAAGGCACATTATGCGCAAAAAAAACAAAACAAAAATAAATCAATGAACGATAAATGATGAACGAAAGATAAAATGCCAACACATTATGGTCTAAAAGAATGTAAATATATTGACGTTTCGGGCAATTTTTCTTTTGTCAAAGTAGCTAGAAGATCCTGTAGAACACATATATGTCTGTCTACACACACACACATTATTTATACATACAAACATACACACACAAATATATATATATATATATATATATATACATAT
>NC_068999.1:49656689-49661689 GCF_001194135.2 Octopus bimaculoides
ACACACACACACACACACACACACACACACACACACACACACACACACACACACACACACACACAGATACACACCTCACACATAGATACGCAGATAGAGATGAATCATCCACCTATCATCCATCATACATAGAACATTTCTGTCATGTACGTCCCAGACTGACAGACAGGATTTTATCGTTTTGGCAGGCAGCTCAGCACATCTTGAAAGACAAGAGCGTGGTTATAAATACTAGTTAGATATCCTTGATATCCATACTAATATTGGTCAGTGGACAACCAAGTATTGATCAGCTCTTAGTCTTGTGTTAAATGAAAACACTACTTAATGTTCGATGTTTATTGGAATCAGATACTAGATTTCATGATAACCGTGCTAATATTAGCCATTGTAGAAAACGAAATTCATTATTCCTAAAACGTATCACACTCGGTGATTATACAAATAGTAATATATCAATATAAATACACCATTTCTTCGAAATATTAATAATGATAGTACACATGAACTCAAAGACGAGTAAAATTTTTCATAGTAATTAGATTATATATATATATATATATATACATATGGCAAATGAAAGGCGGAAGATGGAATATATGCGAATTTATCATTAATCACAACAATTGTTTCGACACGTCTAGCATTGATTCCTCATGGGTGGGACACTCAACAACTGGTTCATTCGTTTTATTATCCACTATATACATACATACATACATACACACACACACACATGTATATATACATATATACAATCGCACACACATATATATATGCAGATATACATACACACACACATATATATACATATGTATTTATATATTTACGTGCGTATTAATCTATATGTGTATATATACATTATATATATATATATACCAATATATGCGTGTGCATGTGTCTAGCCTACAGTTCTTGGTAGAGTCTATCTATTTATCTGTCTGTCTCTCTCTATATATATATGTAAGAGTGTAATTGTTTAGGATATCATTAAAATTAGAATATTAATACTTAAATGCAATTTCCTGATGTAATGACTTCCTATCAGGTTCGCCGATATTATTTAATTAATTATTTACTAATAATGTAATAATTATGTTGCAATTAAACTGCTGGCGTTTTAAAATTGAAACAGCTATAGAATAAAGCAAATGGTATTTTTGAAATATCGTTATGATATACAGAGATAAATTCATGCAAAGTACGCTGACAAACACACAAAGACGTACATTCACGCGCACCCACACGCGCACACGGACATATAACATATCGGGGGAAAAGATATATCACTGGATACGTTATATAAACAAGTAGAATGTTAACTGTCGGTTATGCACTGAATGCTACCACTTGATAATGTTTCTTCAAACATACTGGCTGGAATCACGTAGTCTCTTTATCATTAGAGGTATATAGACTCTTTATCATCGGAGACATATAGACTCTAATTTCACTCGATGTGACTATTAGATATAGAAGAGCTGTATTTTCACATAAGTTCTCCATAGATGTTCTCCTTTTTCCAGTTTCCGAGACATTCATATCTGTTCGGCAGCTGATATCCATAAAACTGCAAAGCTTTCAATCCTTATTCTACTGGATAATATCACGCATACACCGGGTCGATGTTTTGCACAAGTGTTAGAAATAACTTATATTTTGGTCAAGCAATTTAAAATAATAATATCTGCCACATACTGTTTGAAAATATGACAATAATATTTTTTAATGAATGAGGTACTCTTTTTACTCTTTTACTCTTTTACTTGTTTCAGTCATTTGACTGCGGCCATGCTAGAGCTCCGCCTTTAGTCGAGCAAATCGACCCCAGGACTTATTCTTTGGAAGCCTAGTACTTATTCTATCGGTGTCTTTTGCCGAACCGCTAAGTTACGGGGACGTAAACACACCACCATCGGTTGTCAAGTGATGTTGGGGTGGACAAACACAGACACACAAACATATACACACACATAAATATATATATATACATATATACGACAGGCTTCTTTCAGTTTCCGTCTACCAAATCCACTCACAAGGCTTTGGTCGGCCCGATGCTATAGTAGAAGACACTTGCCCAAGGTGCCACGCAGTGGGAATGAACTCGGAACCATGTGGTTCGTAAGCAAGCTACTTACCACACAGCCACTCCTGCACCTGAGGGACGTGACAAAATAAAAAAAAATCATAATGTTGTAATTCATTAAAAGCTGTAAATTGGAATAATAAGAATCACATTATTATAATTCATACTTTTCTTTTACTTGTTGTTGCTCAGCCGTAAATTATCCCTGACCATGCAGTACTCAAATCAAAAGCGTTGCGGCCGTGACACACCCATTTTTTTAAATGTAAATGTTGCAGTTTATATGATTTAAGAGAATTCTATTTGTTATGTTAAGTTGATCGAACAAACGCGAGAAAGGCTTTTCATTGTCTCTTCTTTCAATTGCATCATTATACCGTCAGATACGCTTCAAATAATGATATGTTATTTTATTATCAAATATGATAGAATTTAAGGATTTTCGTTATACTTTCATAAAGACTTCAGTTTAATAAGTATAGGAGCTTATATAATTAATAAGTTCCTGCTAAACCAAGTCTGCAACGCAGGTTCTATTCCAATAAAACCATTTCAACTCATTGGCTTCATGTCCCTATCTTTTTCTACCTACAGCCAATATCTTTGAGAGAGATTGAAGTCTGCCTGGTTGACATATATTTGGCACACTACATTAAAAGGAGACGAACCTTTACACCCTTACACAGCGACCCAGTAAGGGACAGAGCAAATGATAATTAATTTCCCCATATCATTGGTTTCACACGATTTCATTTACCACTGCGAGGGGCACCGTTATCAGTTTCACTGTAACCTTAGCAATATGGCGTCTAATGGATAATAGAGTCTGATATTTCAACATTCAATTCTACACCCAACAGCGTTCTTTGGTTCGTTAAGTATAGTTCAGGGGTTTCGACGCCTATTCTTTAAAAAAAGTCTTATTTTTTTCTTTGACAATATCAAGGAATATTAGAATACTGTGTGGCACTGCATCCCAGACGATTTTCGCTTTTTTGTATTTGTGTGTCTCTAAGGTTTTCAAGATGTAGTTTATTGCACATATCTCAATTCTTCACTTCAGCAGGGTGCCGTTATGGTAAAAGCATCAAGGAAGTTGAAGAGATCTTTGTGAATTTTAACATTGTTTCTCCGAATTACCATTTTCTGGAAAGTTTTACAGACTTTTACAGTTTCACTGATGACTTAGATCTGTTGTCTTCGAATCAGCCTTCTTTCTGATTTTGAGAAGCCTAATTTCTCAAGATTCATATTTAGACAGTGTGTTACATACCCCCAATAATTACAGGTGTAAACCTGAACTTATAACCTAGATGGAGTGACAGTAGATTCCTCAATTGTTCAGCGTAAGTATTCTGTTTTTCACTGATCTTCAGCTTTATGTTAACATCCGCTGCGCAGCTGATTTCTGCAACTGTTACACAGTTTCTCTTCTCTGTCCCAAATTATTATATCAGGGCTATTGTGTTTAGATTTTGTTGAGGTTTTCACTGGGACATTCCATCAGTACACCTTTGCATGTATGTATGTATGTATGTATGTATGTATGTATGTATGTATGTATGTATGTATGTATGTATGTATGTATGTGCAAACACATATTCATATACATTTTCATATATTTGTACGTGTGTGTGAGAGCGGACGACAAAATACTTATAAAGTTCGATTTTCATCAAAAGATGTTTTCCATTTAACTTGAATAGAGAGAATATAACCACAATATATAACAAATCACCTTGAGTTGTCTTTCTATATTTATGAATGTGGTAATACATAACAATGGTATCCATTATCGAAAGGATGCAGTAAGAGCTATTTCTATTTTAGTTGAATGCAATCCATAAGAGTCGAACACCGTAGACTTTGGTTATAGATCGTTATATATAGAACCTTTTATACCTGTATTGAATAAATTCTAGTATTTCGGGTTGTTCCGCTCCTTATCGATCATTCATCTTTGTATGATTAACAAGAACGTTTCTTTTGTCGTGTTTGTATTTTAATATTTTCTCGAAACTCTTAGTTCGTTGTTGAGTTTAATTATGTTATATGGTATTTATAAATTGTGAAGTAGAAAACAAAAACACATGCACACACTCTCTCGCGCACACACACAGATATATACATGGGGAGGGATTGGGTGTGTTTGTGTGTGTGTACGTGTGCATTTATGTAAGTATGTATACATGTATTTATATATGATTGTATCTATATATATACGTAAGTGAATGTATACATATATTTTTATATACACATATATGTGTATATATACATACATATATGTATAAATATATATATACTTATATACATATATAATTACATTTATACACTTACACATACATATATTAGTAAGCCTATATGCGTGTGAGTATATTATGTACTTCCGCACACAAACATTGAAGCACACACATATACACATGTGTGTGAATGTGTATATATGTGTGTGTGTGTATCTATGTGTGTGTGTGTATATCTATGTGTGTGTGTGTTTATGTTTAAGTGCATTAATATATTATAAATAGCAGGATTAAATGTATTGCAGATGCAACGAGTGTATCTCTTCGTACAAAAGTTTTGCAAAGCGCTCAATTAAATAGAAATGAATCAAATTTGAGTGGAATAATATATAAATATATCGAAACAAGTTAACTGGTGTGACATGTGGAAAGTAAAGGCAGGTTCATATATTAAAATAAACATGCATATTACATTTACCATCTCTCTAATCCGAGCAAAAATATCTACGATATATTTATTTCTATAATCAATATTATAATAGCCTCATTTTGAATTTTGTTATTAATGACTCGTTGTAAGCTGGCAGAAACGTTAGCACGCCGAGGAAAAGGAGAGAAATATTAAAACGAGAGAAATGTTAAAGCGCCTGATATAAACTAAGTCAGCGTCG
>NC_068999.1:49664042-49668544 GCF_001194135.2 Octopus bimaculoides
GTCCCTTAGCTCAATTCATATGTGTATATACCAAAGTAATTCAATAGCGAATCTATCTAAATGAAGATATTTTATTTATCTTTGGAAATTGTCTGATATATTATTTTACGTGTAGCTTCTAATTACCCTGTCCAAAATGACTTTTTTCTTGTTTCCTACTGGAAACTGATGTCATCTTATAGCAGATAAAAGTTGTCATATTCTTTTATAATATTTATATTTGATTTAGCTAATAGTTTCGTCTATTCACACGTTAGAATATGGAATACACACGATGAAAATATATGTTTAAGTTACCACTACTGTATTTGTGCAGTATAAATGGTAGAGTTATCATAAGCGAAAATCTATTTACAAAGATATACTCACATATACACCTACATATTACGTATTCGATTCTTTGAATTTGTGCTTCTGTGTAATTTTAATACATCAGGAAAATTTATCAAGGATAGTATAAAATAAATGCACTGTTTCAATCTAGAATAGTTGAAAAATAGGAGACATGTCTTCTGTTCGGGAGCAACAGCAAAATTAAAAGGAATGCTAATAATCGCTCACTGCTTAATGATTAAAACTCGTGTCTTTTCTCCAGCTAATGGAGAGTAACCAAATAGCTTGTATCGAAACGAAATATATAATTATGAAGGTGATAACAAGCCCACATTGAAACATATCAGTGAGCGTTTGTTATCCACAATTATTAACGTTTTCTTTTATGTGAGATAATCCTCACAGATCCAAATAACATAATTCACTGCTTTGCTCAAGTACAAACGCTTCCAAACTAATTGAAATTATCGATTATAATTATGAGATGTCAGGAATGATAATTGTTATTTACCCATCAATATTTATTATTTGCCAGGTAGAACGAGATAGCATATTGAGAGAAAGTGAAACTAGAATTCATACAGTTTCTCGTTGCTCGACATATATTTGCAAGATCCATTAAGTTTTAATTTATAACTACATGTATGTATGAGCAATGTTAAAATTTTGGAAACGTTCTATGCTTTATGTTCTTCATATTAAAATCGATTAGAATTGCTGACGGATAAATATACTGTTCTTGCTTTATATGAAGTTAGATAAATAATCTTTCGCAATGATGTCTACAGAATTTAAAAAAATTTTTAAAAAACCTTTGAAGAAACCAGAGTTAACTAAATCTCAATAGTAAATCTCTTTGAATGTTCTCATTCATAATGAATGTTCATGGTGTTAATTCAATACACGTAGACTATGGTAAAAGAAGAAAAAGAAGCAGACGGACCAACTTTTCTTTGGAAAATATTTGCTTTATATACCAAATATTAAATGACACTCCTTTGGTTATCATTTCAAATGAAACGTCTGAATTCCTATCACATGTAAAGAAGAGACGAAAGAAGTAACGGTGTAGAATTTCTATATCAGCTTCATCAATCTCTGTTTCTATAAATATGCATACGATGTATGCATGTTTGTATTTGTCTGTCTATAGGTCTGTATGAATTCATGTATGTATGTATGTATGTATCTCTCTCTCTCTCTCTCTCTCTCTCTCTCTCTCTATCTATCTATATATATATATATATATATATATATATATATATATATATATATATATATATATCTTGTGCGTGTGTATTTGTGTGTGCGCATATGTATGTGTATGTGTGTGTGTGTGCGCTCGCGATGTGAGTTTGAGCATACATATAAATATGTGTGTACATACACATGGACATGATTTTATCTGTCATTCTCCACTCGCAAGGCAATAGTCAAAAGCTTGCCAATGGGATTGAACCAAGAGCCACGCTTGAAGATATTTTTTTTAATGACAGCTATGCCCATACTCCTACACTAAGAGTAGATTCAGCAGAAAATGACTCTTTTTTTTTTCATTTTTTAACTCACAATGATTCACCAAGTTGCTTCCGGAATACGCCAAGATAAGCATCTTTAGCTGTAGTTTTGGTATTTTACTCCAGAGATTTCCTTGCAAATCAATGTTAAGTATCAGTCTACTAGGACCATTTCTGTTAGAAACAAGATATAGTGTGTGAAATACGTACACGTATACAACACATTTCTAAACTTGTATATATATGTATATATAAATATGCATACATACATGCAAATACTTATATACATAATGATCTAATCTCTACATGAAAGCTATATGTGCAATACATATGTAAAACATTGTTACATAAAGTGTTGATATAAACATTTCTTTTCAGAGTTTGATATCTCAGGTTTCGTGTAAGTATATACTCGTCAGCAACGCAGAAAAATATGTAGTATGTTTGTAAATCTATTTTTGATCGGTTGTAATGGTCTAAGTTTCCAAATCATTGCATTGAAATTAATCGCTTTGCAAAGTAATATGAGCAATAGCTATTTAAACGTGTCTATACTTTAGAAGTATATAAAAATCATATTTTGGTTAAGCAACAATTCAGTATGTAATACGTATACAGGGTAATAATGAGGCCTTTGACATTTTGCTACGAATAGAACATATTGAGATTTATTTCCTTACGCCAACAAGCATACACATGCATGCACATATATATACATAAATAGAGAAAGCAGCTCAAACAGATCAAACGGGAGACCCATCGGACAATTGCACAACATCAGCTGTTGGAACACGTAAAAAAAACTCCAAATATTGGTGCACCAAATATAAACAAAAACACATACGTGTTTGTGTGTGTGTGAGTGTGTTGTACACACACACACACACACACACACACACACACACACACACACACACACACACACACACACACACACACACACACACAAACACACACACACACACACACACGCATATAAATGATGCGGTGAATAAAGTGTCTCTAAATTACGCAAAATGAAAATAACACTGATTTTTATATTTATATTTACAAAACTTTCATAAATATATCTTGAAATACTAGAGAGTAAATATATTTAATAAAATCGCCATTGGCTTCAACCACGGCCTCCAGGCGACTTCGGAATCTCCTGCAACTCTTCTGGACAGTCTTCTTGTTTAAGTTGGTGAATGCTGCCATAATCCTTGCCTTCAGTTCATCTTTGGTGTTACAAGGAGTTTTGTTGACCTCTCGCTCAACTGCATCCCACACCTTATAATCAAGGGGATTGCAGTCTGGAGAGTTAGGTGACCAGATGTTTGAGGCAATATGGTCGCAGAAATTGTCTCACAGCCATGACATGGTTCTCCTGATTGTGTGACATGGTGCAGAGTCCTGTTGCCAGATATAGAATCTTTCAGCAGCCACCCTCTTCCCCTAGGGCAGCACTACCTCCTCCAGGCACTTGATGAAGGCCTCCGTGTTGAATCTGAGACCTTGTGGCAAGATGAATGGAGGCATAACGTCACCAACACTACTGATCACTCCAAACACTATGATGTTGACTGGATGTTTGATTTTTATCACTCTCGGTACATGTCCTTAGAACTGCTCAGAGGCCTACGCTTCAGGATCGAACCCCCGAAACGATGTTTACAACTGAAACTTCATAACTATTCCACTATGCAATCACTTGATCTGATGGTCTCCGCCCTACCGATAACAGGGATTTACCTCCCCGATAGCGATATAAACAAGAGTGCATTTTGCACCGAAAAGCCAATATGGGAATTTCTCTCATGGTAAAACCACAGTAAGGTTTATTCTAATAAAACATTCCCGTTTAAGTGCGGATAAATATTACGTCTTCTGATTAAAGTTATAATTGCTTTTAGTAATCTAATCTAATTTCTGATCACCAGAACAAGGATAGAAAACCCGGATTAAATTCTAAGCCATTCGTACTCTAGGTACATTTGGGGGAATTTTTGAACGCCATAATTCAAATTTCTCTAATTATATGAATTCATTTCATACCAACAAACTATGTCGAGTATGTTTCACTGAAGAGGTATAGTAACAACGGAATCTGTTCGAATTTGTTACCATTGACACCAACGATCAAAACTGCGTTAGCTGGTATTTTTCTAATAAAATGTTGGTCAATTGTAACTTCAGGAGTTCTCTTCATTTTACATTTCAGGTTCATAATATAATTAACACTTGGGAATATTTTTCCCAATACAACTATAATTTCAAGTGATTGAAAAATTATTTTCACCTCGACAATTTAAGAATTATCACCTGATATTAATCATATGTTTTTTTTTTGCAGATATCTCTCTTCCGATATTTCCCAATGTAATTATTGTAATTTGTATCTGTTTCACTTGTTAACTCTTGTGAGTTCGACCTCGAACCCGCAAGAGTTAACAAGTGAAACAGAGACAGACAGAAACAAGAAAAATGCCCCTGGTATTTGAATACTATATAACTATGTATTTAAAAAGAGTTTTCATTTAAATTTGCCAAAATTTAATTTTTCCAAAATTTGCTTTCCATATTTGCTGTTGAAAAGATCTCAAGGATCGAAACCGGTACTGAAATGTTTCTTATAAAAGTATTTTAGCATTTTCTACTCTTGTGTTTTTT
>NC_068999.1:49668915-49669215 GCF_001194135.2 Octopus bimaculoides
TATATATATATATATATATATATATCATATATATATTGTTTATAGACAAAAAGCTATGAACAAATAGTCAATTTCATTTTGTTTACAGAGTACCTCGTTTCATATATACAGCAATAAATCATCCTAAGTAAATTAATTGACATGTGCAGAAATACATAATCACACACAAAAGTTACACAATGTTTGTTCTTATCGTATGTGTATAAACGTACAAATGCTTTATATATGTAAGTATGTGTGTGTGTGTCTTTGTGCGTGAGTATGAATACACACACACACACACACACACACACACACACA
>NC_068999.1:49669490-49670528 GCF_001194135.2 Octopus bimaculoides
TATATAACAGAGTTTGTGTGTGTGAGTATATCTCTGTGTTTGTAGTGTGTATCTTCCTTATAGATTCGAAAACTGAGTTGCCAATTTTGACGTATGAGGCATCAAAAGATCCAGTAATTTTTCGCCTACGAAATAAAGTTTGTTTTTTGCACAGCAACTCATTTTTACAACAAAGATAAACTCGTGCGAGCTCGGGTCGCACAATTTTGAGGTCATTTTCGGGTAATATTTGGATTTGCTTCTAATCTACGTTGCTGATTTTAATGTTTTCGGTGTCAAGAAATGCAGAAATGTACAAGGGGTGTTATGAGTGTATTTGTGATGCACAAAACCCTACTTTTCAACGGAAAATGGCCAAGAAACATGCTTTTGGCGCACAATTAGCATATTTTCCATCAATTATGGCCTTTGTACCACAACTAAACTGCCAATGTGAACGTCTTCAGTATTTCATGATTAATTAATGCATTTGAAGTATTGTGATACCATTTCTTTGCAGAAAGCTATATTCTTCAACAGAAAATTGACTAATGTGTATGTTTGTGTGTGTGTGTACACCCACATATACATACACATATGGAAAATTAAAAGAAGACCGAGAATTGAAAAATGACACAAGGATACATATCTACCTGGTTGAGAGAACTGAATTACAAACTTGAGCATATGAAAAAACAAAATAATTATAAAAGAAAGAAAAAAAGGTCAAAGAATCGAATGAGCAATAAACAAACAAAAAAGAAAACAAGGAAAAGAAAAATATATCTGGAAAAGAAAATAAGAGAAACAAATACCAAGATATAAGATATAAAGTAATGAAAAAGTAGAACCTTTCAAAGACGGTTATGGAAGGCGTGGACAAGTTTCGTGTTTATGTAATATTTTTGTCTCTGGAAAACTATTAAAACACAAAACCATTTTAAAGAAGGGTCTGCTAAGTAGAAGAAATATATTGTTGGCATGAAGATAAGATGCAATATAAATGATTACTGTAAAAGTTCTAAAGTCGTAGAGCGATAAAACGATGAAGGCAATGTG
>NC_068999.1:49670820-49674511 GCF_001194135.2 Octopus bimaculoides
ATATATATATGTATATATATAGATAAATAGATACATACATACATACATACATACATACATATATACATATATACATACATACATACATACATACATACATATATGCACATTCACACACACATCTATATATGTACCTTCATAAGTGTGCATACATAATACATACATACACACGCGCACACGCACGCGCACACGCACGCGCACGCGCACGCGCACACACATGTATGCAGCAACATGTGTACGAAATACGAACATTAGAGATTTGATCGAGAAAACACAACAGATGAAATAATGCTATAGGCGATGATGATGATGATGATGATGATGATGATGATGATGATGATGATGATGATGATAAGACGTAGGATGACGATGATAGGATCATTGAATTTTATAATATTAGATTATCCATTCAGAATCCATTAGTGGATTGTATCTCAGTAACATTTGATCGTCCAATTTCCTAAATCAGATCAACCAATCACCTATCTCTTCGATCGTTTAATACCACCACCACTACCAACTACATTGGACAATCGATCGCAGCGTTTGAGATCAGCATCATCTGATTCCTTTCTCTTAGACCTATTTGCTCTCGGTGACATAATCTTAAACGAAGGGTACTTTTCCTGTACCCTAATCAACGTCAGTAGTCTTGCCATCGTCTCTGTTTTACTTAGGGACAGCAATGTGGTTGAGAAGTCCGATAAGTACCCCCCCCCCACACGTACACCACCACCACCAATTGACCCAAAGTTCAATTCTGAATACAGCAACTATGATTAATGTATTGGATGTTGTGAATGAAATAAGTAGATAAACACCATTACATTGTCACTTTCTTTTCACATTAGATATACGCCAATAGTCTGTGAATAAGAGCCGGACTGATACACTTCTTAGCTTAAAAATAAAGTTTGCAAGTTAGAATTCAGTCTAATAATATTCACATATTAAAGCGGCGAATTGGCAGAAATGTTAGCACACCGGGCGAAATGCTTAGCGGTATTTCGTTTGTCTTTACGTTCTGAGTTGAAATTCCGCCGAGATCGACTTTGCCTTTCATCCTTTCGGGGTAGATAAATTAAGCACCAGTTGTGTGCTGGGGTCGATCTAATCGACTGGCCCCTTCCTCCAAAATTTCGGGCCTTCTGCCTAAAGTATATATATATATATATATATATATATATATATATATATATTCTATACACATTTATATTATATAAATGTAAGCTAGAAAAGTAAGCACATTTATCTCTGGTTGAAATGACATTTCTTTTTCTTTCTTTCTTTTTTCAAATCACCAACCAAAGTTTTCTCTTTCTATCTACCGACCCTAAAATAGAATATCTCAAATTGTATAAAATATTATGAAAACTAAATTTTACCATTTCTTTACTCCTATCATGTTTATAATCTTAACGTAATTAATAATCTTCTCTTATTTGAAAGAGACTTATAAAATACCATTAAATTCAATTGTTGTAAGAAGTGGGCAAACGTACGTTTTGGAATACGTCTTTTGACGACGGACCGTAGTCCAAAACGTTAGATTCGAGCAGTTCTCACAGTGACTAAACTTAGTGATATGAGTCATTTCTCTCGGATTTTATAACCATTGCTATCTTACTGATAGTTCTGTAAGATTTCATCATCAATGTTCGGTTTTATATTCGCTTTTACTAATCCTCTTCTTTCCTCGTTTTATACATTTTTATTCAAAGCTTTGCCATCTGAAATTTCGGAGCTTTATATATTTTGATTTAGTGTTTGTGAAATATTTAGAATTTCAGATGTTCGAATTTTAAAAAGTTCTCCTTAATGTTGATATAACTTAATCATTTATATTCGAAATAGCGCATATGAAATAAATCTATAGAGAATTATGCAAGAATTATCAAGACCTACACAACAACCATTTCAAAAGAGTCAGACAGAGGGGAATATAAACGCCTCCACTCGAATTACAAGCATAAAGATTTACGAAGACATATTTTGTTTCTAATGACGTAGCTTTTTTCTTTTTTAAATTTTAAAACATTGAGACTAGAAACATGAAATAATATTCAGTATAGTTATTAAAGAACTTCAAATATTTTTATTGCAGACACAGCCGTATACATTACATCCAATGTATACATGCGCAGCATACGGATAGTGTGTGACAATTTACATAATTTAAAACCTTATTTTCGCGAGGTTTATATGATACATTTATTTTCTATTTGTTTCGTCTGAATTGCTACAAGTATTAAAGCATATGTAATCTACTCTAAGATATAGAATAATTTTTAAATTCTATATCTTAATAGATATGGTTATTTTTTTAACATTCTCAATTTCCCTGTAGAACCGTAGCTTCATACATTTTTCTTTTTTACTTCGAAATATAATTTTACTATGTTTTGGTTAAGCCGTCTGAATTTATTTTATTTTCATCTTAGAGAAACTTTATTGTTCATCAACAGTCTATATGCGAATACAATACACTAGTTTATGCATTATATTATAGCTATATTCTATATTCACACATTTTACTTGCATGAAATTGAAGTATACCCGCATATCCACTATATATAATATTTCAGCCTACCCGCTTCTCTATTGTATGTTATAATTTAATCTGTTAATAATTTCAAAATCCGCTCAATTCTCAGTAAACTTAGATTATTATGAGCATTGTTCAGGAGGCGAATTACTGGAACCGTTAGCACGTCGGACAAAACGCGTAGCAGTAATAAATGCCGGGTCTTTATATTCTGAGTTCAAATTCCGCCGAGATAAACTTTGCCTTTCATTCTTTTGGGGTCGATAAATTAAGAACCAGTCATCTACCGAGATCGATGTAATCAACTATCCGCTCCCCTCAACATTGCTAGATTTGTGCTCAAATTGGAAAGAATTATTTCATAAAGTGTGAAAACCTTCATGGCTTTCTGCATGCAGCATGGTAACTAACATCTATTTAATTCCATTGAATGGAAAATCAATAAATAATTAGTTCAATGAAAAAGGAAACAAAAAGCGAGAAGAAAAATCCTCTAAAAGACATGTTCAGAGGCATATCAAAATTTACCAATAATTGATTTTCAATAGATACTTAGAATTATACTGGTGACTAGGACGCAGAAATGCAACGAAAATATTGACTTCTTAAGAAATTTGAACATAACAATATTTATGCTCTTCAGAAATTGCTAGAACGGCTTTTCTAGGATGCAATTGCTTTACTTTCAACACACGATTCTAAATAAAGTGGTGCCTTGTCCAAACAATTACAGTTTCGTAGACATTTATTTCTATTGAAATCTAACAACTCTTTGCAATTTTTTTCAACATAATTTGGAGTTTATTGAAAATGGAAAAAAAAAATGGAAATTTTAGAGAGAAAAAATAATGTTTCCCGTTTACAAGTGATGTGTTCTGACGTTATACAGATTCGTACTCTTCAGAAGAATATGAATATAAATAATGGAATTGCTAGTGGATGTGACAGGCTTCTTTCATATTTCACCTTTGCTATATTTTTTCCTTTTCATTTCTACACAACCACATATGGCTATACGATAGGCATAAGTAAATGTTGTAGATTTATTTCACGTAATATAATAACAAATCAGCCAATAATTCGAACACACGCAGACGACTATATATATATATATATATATATATATATATATATATATATATATAT
>NC_068999.1:49674521-49676965 GCF_001194135.2 Octopus bimaculoides
AATAAAAAGACATACACGTATAGACATAAGAGTCCCCCCACACACACATACATACACACACACACTTACGCAAAGACACATTCACACATATATACACATATGTATTTGCATGTATATATATATATATATATATCAAGAGAGAGACACAGAGGGATAAAGAGAGGCAGTGACAGAAAGAGGTAGCCATTACCTAGATTTGTATGAACATATAAATACACAAATGCACACTTATACAACAAGTGTGCATGTTTAAGCATATGTGAATACCCACATACATCTCTTTCTCACTTTCTACATATAAATATAAGTATATATGTGTATATACTCACATACGCACGCAAAGACACATGCACAGATTCAAATGCATATATATTTACATAGATATATGTATCCCTGTATAGAATTGTTTTAAATCAAAGCTTTCTCAAGAACTGAAGTTTTCAGTATATTCCATTAAATGTGACATGCATTATAATGCTAGTATTTTTTTACAGAATACATTTATTGAATTTATCAGAATGATTAAGAATATGGTGTATTGTATTGCATAAAACGTGAATTAGGTATGTTATCTATGAATTATGTAAGTAGAATATGTAAGCACGTGCCTAATGATTAGCGTATTGCACTCGCCATTGGAGCACCGTGGTTTCGATTCCCAGGCCAGACGGTACGTTACTTTAATGAGGGAAGACTCAGCTATGAATGGGTCATTGGCATTGATTGCCGGACCGGGAGCTGCGTTGTTTTTTTGAGCAAAATACATTTTTTCGCGTTGCCTCAGTCCACTCAGCTACAAAATGTCCTGTTCAGGGTCGCTGTTCTGACCCCAGTCCCTTACACTCCGTGGCAACCACGTAGCCGGACCTACGTGTCCTATGGCTCAAGATATTTATGTTCAGATTGCATGCTTTACATATTTTTTTCATACCAGTGTTTTTTCAGATACGTGATGGACCAAAAGTCACGTAGCAAAACATTTGACATTTTATATTTCATTATTATTATTGTTGTTGTTGTTGTTGTTGTTGTTAAGGCGACGAACTGGCGGAATCGTTTGCGCGCTCGACGAAGTGCTTAGCGGTATTTCGTCTGTCTTTCCGTTCTGAGTTCAAATTCCGCCATCATCCTTTCGGGTTCGATAAATTAAGTACCAGTTACACACTGGGGTCGATGTAATCGACTTAATCCCTCTGTCTGTCCTTGTTTGTCTCCTTTATGTTTATCCCCTTGTGGCCAATAATGAAATTAGAATCGTTGCACATTGAGCAAAATGCTTAGCAATATTTATTTATTTTGTTCATTATGTACAATTATAATGGTGTGTATTCATTCTTATTTTATTTTACTCAATTTTATCAAAATTAAAGGATGTCTTCGACAATTCCGGAACGTATTGAATTCATTTTCTGCGTCATTTTTGGCCTACTTGGTAAATTACTCTATCTTTTCTTGTGGATTCCGTATGGACGAATGCTTAAGCTTCCTATGCGATCACAAACCAACAGTCCAGTCTCACCGTATAGAAACTTGGGGAAAAATTGTCTATTTTGTCACTGCATAGTATCAACCCAATCCTTGCGTATAAAAGTGGATTTACGGAAACTGTGCGGAAGCTCATCGAATTCGTTGTTACTGTAATTCAAGACCATAGCCTGTTTCACACACTGCGTCCTGCGGATTATGTTAACGGCACCTGTCTGTGAAATATTCAGTCTCTTAAACGCTGATTCAATGGGCAGTTAATTCAGTAGATTAAATAACTAAATCCTCATCGTTGAAACGGACGGAGATCCATGTTGCTTTACTCTTTTGTTAATGATGTTTACTAAAGAGTTAAATCATGACCAAAATTTCACAAGTTCGTTTCCCAGCACATGACTCTCACTCGACGAATTCAATTATCGGATACAGACAATTAAAAATGATTAGAGAGTGCGTGCGTGTGTTTGTGTTTTTGTGTATGTACGTGTGTATGTGTGTGTGCGCATGCGTATATGCAAAATGAGATTGAAATGATCTTCTTCAGACAATGTTTTCGGTTTTATATATGACTTGTATGATGATTGCAACCTACTATATTCGTGTACTCCATATTCATACTGTCCTGTGTGTATCGCATTCTGCGTTTGGGCTAACATATGATTTCCGCTTTTTCCCTCCCACAAAAATGTGTGTGTGTGTGTGTGTGTGTGTGTGTGTGTGTGTGCGTGCGTGCGCGCGCGCGCGCGTGTGTGCATTTACCTATGTCTCTAAGCATATGGGAGCATTTATAAATATTTTTTAATGAATTATTCACTTTCTATTTCTGCCACTCTCCCTCCCTCTCTCTCCTCCCTCTCTCTCTCTCTGCATGACTGAATGTATGTACGTTTGTAGAAGAAGACAGAAAGAATATTGTAACAACGCCAGGATATTTGGAACATCTTACGTGTTGTAACCTT
>NC_068999.1:49677191-49677938 GCF_001194135.2 Octopus bimaculoides
TATATATATATATATATATATATGTATATATATATACCTTAAACTGTCTGACAAACGGGAGCGTGAAACTCTGAGTAACAGTTTTTGTGATATTTTTGCTGCTTTTTAATAAAGCATATTAATTACCCTACCTCTGGTATTCGAGTACTATTTTTTCCACCTTGTTTCGCATTTATGTGCTTATTTTGGTACATACGTGTGTGTATGTATGTATAATATATATGTGTGTGTGTAGTATGTATGTATGTATGTATGTATGTATGTATGTATGTATGTATGTATGTATGTATGCATGTATGTATGTATGTAAGAGAGCACAGTAGAAAGCAAGGCTACAATTTAAGGACGGTGTCAAGTCCTCATTAAAGGCCCGTGATGTAGGAATCCGGAGAGCAATGCCTGTCATCGCCACAGATGGAGGAAGCAGGTTAACGGGTGGGGGTCGACACCTTCGAAACATCACGTATTCTTCGTGAAGAGTTTAAGTGTGCTACTCGAAAGTGCACTGCTAGCGTATTGAATGGGGTAAGCTTGGTCTGCAATGTTTGCAGTCGTGTATGCTCGGCAAGTGCACGGCTCATTAGCCATCAACGGAGCCGTAAATGCAAAGTTTAAGTTGGTCCTAGAGCATACAATGACCTTAAAGGTCAGCAATGGTCTTCCTCGCTCAGGAGTGGAAGGCAATCATGTATATAAACACACACACACACACACACACATACATATATATATATATATATATATATA
>NC_068999.1:49680134-49683096 GCF_001194135.2 Octopus bimaculoides
ATATAAACACACACACACATATATATATATATAAACATATATATACACATATATATATATAGCTATACGTATTCATTTATTGTAATCTTTGTTGTTTTTGTTATAGATATTCTTCTAGTTTCATTTGTTAGTCGTTGTTGTTATTGTTGTTGTTGTTGTTCTTATCGTTGTTGTTGATATTGTGTGAAAACAAAGGGTGAATGCATTATTAGCCAAATGTCATTGGCGATGATGAGAAGGAGCCAGTAAACGTAATTAGGAATAGGAAACGATGTATTCGGTACACTACAACACAACAGCGCGAACTAATCTAACAGCGCCCGAAATAACAAACGAAAAGAACCACCAACAGACGGCAACAGCCCTGCAATAATTACGAAAGAAAAATGTAGTAGTAGTAGTAGTAGTAGTAGTAGTAGTAGTAGTAGTAGTAGTTGTAGACGAAGAAGACGAAGAAGAAGACGATGAAGAAGACGATGAAGAAGAAGAAGAACAACAACAACGACAACAACAAATATATTTTTAACTTCTGGTTAATTTTGAACATCACAGTGTTTTGGGTTTGACTATCTTTATTTAGTTTTGTTAAGTTTAATTGTATTTCTTCTCCTTCCTCTTCTCCCTCTTCCTCCTCCTCTTCTTCTTATTATTATTCCTCTTCTTCTCCCTCTTCTTCCTCTCCTTCTTCTTCTTCTTCTTCTTCTTCTTCTTCTTCTTCTTCTTCTTCTTCTTCTTCTTCTTCTTCTTCATCATCCACCACCACCACCAGCACCACCCACCACTACCCCTACCAACAACAACAACAACAACAATAACAACATCAACACTTTTCCTTTTCATTTTCAAAAATAAACAATATCTTTATTTTCGGTAGTTTTGAAGAACAGTGTCAGTTCACATCCAACGAAAGATAAGATGAGGGACGTAAGGTGGTGCGAGATAAGGCGGCGGCGGCGGCGGCGGCGGCAGGGAGGAGAAGGAAGAGTAACAAGGTATGCGTTTTCGTGATTTCGCGACAAACTTTTGCGATATATATGCTTCTTTGGTCACATCTCACCGGGGTCAACTTCACCTTCCTTAAATCCGAGGTCGATGAAATAAGCAACAATCATTTACTCGTGTTAAAACGATAGAAAATCTCTAGTTTATTAGTTTATTTATCACTTAGAAATGAGAATATCGTCCTGCTAACACAAAATGACCTAATATTGACTTTTATATACTTGACAGTATATAATGGATGCGAAATGAAATATTGTATTCTTGCAGGTAATTAATATTTCCGTTAAGGCATCACGAGCTGGCAGAATCGTTAGCACGCAGAGAAAGATGCTTGGTGGCATTTCGTCTGTCTCTACGTTCTGAGTTCAAATTCCACCGATTTGATCTTGCCTTCCATCCTATCGGGATCAATAAAATGAGTAGCAGTTGAGCACTGGGGTCGATTTAATGGACTTGGCCCTCCCACAAGACTGATGACCTTGTGCTAAAATTTGAAACCGATATTTACGTACCAGCTTTCAGGAATGTGCTTAATATGTAAATTGGTCTGTTCATTAGTGCTACACCGTTAAGCTTGGTGGATATTTAAGCAATGCGTTTGTAAATAGTTGCTGGGTTCGATGTGTTACTGATGAAAGTGTAACAATTCTTGAAATAAGCATATACAAACATTCGTGTGTGCGTATGTGTGTGTGTGTATAGCCCGGGCTCAATCAATGGTTTGTGAGTGAACTTTGCAGGCGAAATCTGAGCGGAAACTTTATATATATATATATATATATATATATATAAGGAGAGAGAGAGAGAGAGAGAGAGGTTATGAGCGGTAGTGGTTTCAGGTTTCAGGTAATGCTGAGTAAGTGCTAAGAATAGACTATAGTTAAGCTCCAGGTTCGGTGATTTTGCGAATAATGGGTCCAACGTAGGTCATATACCAGCGTGTGAATATAAGGATTTACTTTTCGTAATGAGATACATAAATAGGCGCAGGCGTGGCTGTGTGGTATATCTTCCGTGTACTTCTCAGCTTCGGAATTAGCGATTCGGGTTATTTTGATTATTCCAAGTGTCAGAACTTCAGACATGGCTTATACCTAGAAAATATCTAAAGGTTTTGTTTGATAGGATGCACTTATAAGTCGTACCTCCAACTTTACGTGAACATTTCAGGGAAAAAAGTGTCACTTATAGCCGAATATATACGGTACATACCGATAGGTTTCCACGTAATGATACCAATATATTTCTCATGTATACATTTCTTCTAATCGCCCACCTCGGCCATGTGGTTAATGTCAGAAATAATCATTTTAATGATTATATCCTCAATTTATAAATATAGATAATTTTGAGTAGTCTAGCTATTATATTATACTATTATATTCACCCTGAAAGATTGCTGACATTAACCACATGGCCGAGATGGGTGATTAGATGTAATGAATACGCGGGAAATGCATGTATATATTGGTATCTGTAAAAGGAACTTGCCCAACATGCCGAGGAGTGGAACTGAACGCGTAACCGCGCGGTTGAGAACCGAGCTTCTTCAGCACTTAGCCATCCCTATGCCTTCTGCCCAAATTAGAAACTATTATTTACTCGGTAATTAATTGAGTTCAGAAATCTGTCTGTGTGTCACAAGTGTGATAAATTGCTGTAAAGGATTTGATGTAGGATAGTCTTTTTTTTTTGTATTTTCTATTCATTTTATTGTTTTTATTCTTCTCTGTTGTTATCAGCTCTGTCAAGCTACAATTGATTATTAGGGCCTTGGATTCCTTTGTGCTACTTACTCCTAGTTCTAAACATACACAAACACACACTAATAAATGTATATCAATTTGCTCTTATCCTGTCATGTCTTAAATTGCAGTTACTTGGCTCGTAGTCTAAAACAGACACCTTCTCCTACAATTATTCGTGTACATGTATGTGTGTATATATGTATATATATATA
>NC_068999.1:49683468-49684260 GCF_001194135.2 Octopus bimaculoides
TGTGTGTGTGTGTGTGTGTGTGTGTGTGTGTGTGTGTGTGTGTGTGTGTGTGTGTGTGTGTGTGTGTGTTTGTGTGTGTATGTACATTCGTGTTTTTATGTTGTGGCTATCTTTTTGATCTTACGATAAATGATTAATATTATGAAAATCTACTACATCTGAACAAGAGAGAGTAAAAGCAATAAGAACAACAATAACAACAACAACAACAACAACAACAACAACAACAACAGCAGCAGTAAGAATACCAACAGTTACGAAACAGAGAGACAAGATGGCGATAAAACCAACAAAACTAACCAATAAATTAAACAGAACTGAATCGTATATTCTGCCTACATCACGAACATAAATCAAGCCTTCATATCTATAAACGTTATACGAAACATGATTTTTCTACATTATGTATATTCGACATTGACTAATGAGAAAAAGATAGCTGGATACCGACTTTATTACTATGAGCTGTTTATTTTGGTGGAGTATACAGTTGCATGAGGTGCGTTGTTTAAAGATTAGGTAAATTTCTAGAAGATAATTCGTTTATATCTAATTTTGAAATTTTATTATGCACATATGAACACGTAGTACGTTTTATTACAGGCACACGCACGAACAAATAGATACGGACATTACATGCATTGTGTATTTGTGTATATATATATTAAAATAACATGTGCGCATTATATATATATATACAGGTATAATATATATATGTGTGTATACATATATTTATATCTGTCTATTTATCTATCCATCTATATATATATATATATATATATATATATATAT
>NC_068999.1:49684659-49685313 GCF_001194135.2 Octopus bimaculoides
TATATATATATATATATATATAGAGAGATAGATAGATAGATAGATAGATAGATATACATATATTTGTACATACATACATATCAATGTATCTATATACACATATAAATAATATATATCTACATACCGATTTCTTCTCTCTCTCTCCACACACACACAAACACATGCATATACGTGATAAAACGACGACCTAGTCATGCAGCTGGAGTTGTTTACGAAGTTTACGGAAATTGCAAGCTAATATTTATAGAAAGCGATATTGGAGAAATATTTAAGCAATGTCGATTTCACATTAAGTTAACATTTGTATAGAAGAGCAAACAATATATACATTATATAAATATAAACAGATAGATATTATGCACAAATACTTAACCATTATGACGCATACTGCGTGGTCAGAAGTATACTCGCAACAGATTTCAACCAATAAATTCTGTAACGTCAGCAAACAATTCCACTTGCATGACTAACAATAGCCATAGATTGTATGCAGAGTGAAGTAACTGGTTCTAGCCAATCAACTACTGAAAAGGTGGAATGTCACCGAAACATCGAAATATTCTACGAATTACTCTTCACATGATCACAATAGACGTTGCCTCACACACACACACACACACACACACACACACACACACACACACACACACACAC
>NC_068999.1:49686019-49687989 GCF_001194135.2 Octopus bimaculoides
TATATATATATATATATATATATATATATATATATGTTTGTATATATGTGTGTGTATGTATTATATATATGTATATATACATACAAACACACACGCACACACAAACACATGCGCACACACGTACAATCACACATGTGTGTATGAGTCTAAGCAAATTATATGCATACATATAAATTTCAAAACAGCATTGATGCCATATTCGTCATTATTTACTCTAAATTAAACAAATTTAAATCAATAATATTCCAATAACATTTCTTGTAAAAGGAATTCAAATTTTCACGTTGCAAAATTTCATAAAGAGCTTTACTATGAAAGAAGTCCTATCCACTTCAGTAAAATCACATGATCACATGATGACGATAGACGTTGCCTCAATTTATTCAATATTTCTGTTGTTAGATAAACGGAGTATACACAGTATAGTACCGTTGTTCATGAGGAAGACGAATTACAGGTACGATTATTCATCCAACAGTGTTCCCCACGCGATTTCCATCTTCGATTATCACGTTGAAAGGTATTCGAAACACCAGCAAAGATGAAAAACCATTCTCATTATTTAAATTTGTTTGTATTGCTTTCAAATTGTAAATATGTAAAGCAAAGCATTTTTGTAGATTAATTTTACATAAAAAATAGGGGAAATAGGATTACACACACACACACACACACACACACACACACATATATAAACAGAGTGAGAGAGAGGGAGATTTGAACATCATGTTGTCCCTCTCAAGCAGCAACAGCTAAGCATCAGCAGCAAAAATAACTGCGTAAACTTATTGTTGAAAAGTGAAGAGAACAAAATCCTTCGTGTCGACTGGACTAACAAATGTCAATGAAGACCTCGATGTGAAACGCTCAGCATCCCAAAAAGAGGCAATGGCAAGGTATGCTTCCTGAAGCCTGGAAGTAGATGGTAGTATCCAGATGACGTGCAGCTTCTCTTGGATTCGTGATTGCTGCATCACACATCGAAGGCTGTGCATTTGTAATCCAAGAATACAATCTGTAAGTGGAACTGTAAAACTATGCAAAACTTTTCCCAAATTTGAAATCTGAATTTTATTCTTGTAATCTTCATTCCAACGACGAGTTTTGTATCTATATTAGAAACCAGCTCCTTCCTCACAGATTTTAAATAACTAAAAGCAAAGTAATGTGTGTGTGTGTGTGTGTGTGTGTGTGTGTGTGTGTGTGTGTGTGTGTGTGAAAAGTTCAGACGATTCGCTTCGTATTTATTCGCTTTCTCTTATTTATAATCTCAAATATATCAGTAAAGTTGCGTGTCTGCATGACTGAATGAGTGTGTAATAGTGCGCATGTAATAATCCCATGGTTAAATTTTTGACATAGTAAAATATAAAAACTTTGAAGAACATGACACTGAAATTTAAAGGGAAGAGTAAATCCTTTGAAATGACTGGAATTAAACTCTAATTATGTATCGTTGATTATAAGTGGAAGTAACCCAAACTTCTATAATTATTTCTTTGTTCCAGCTGTATTCTTTGATATAGTCTAGCTTGCTCTCCATTGGGTAAGATGGGAGAGAATATTTTTCGCTAATTCCTGTTCGATCCAATTCGAGATTCAGTCTGTAATTATGCATTCAGTTCATACAAATTCAATTATTGAAGAGACGACAATCAGGATTTAAATTCGATCCGCACAACTAATAATCAATTGTCTCGCAAATTATCTACTTTAACTTGTAATTAGCATCAACCTTCAAAATAAAACGATTATTTATCAAAATCGATCTCAAGAATTTAAAATCAATTGTCTCGCAAATTACCTGGTTTAATTCAGAATTACCTTTAACCTTGAAACCATAAAAATAACGAATAGTTAATAACGAAAGCGTATCCGTTGATATTCACCATATAAAGATATCGCCATTTTATAGCCGCATCCTTTACCTTTTACTTGTTTCAGTCACTGGACTGCGACCAAGCTGGGGT
>NC_068999.1:49688247-49689297 GCF_001194135.2 Octopus bimaculoides
GCAGTGGTGGGGGACATACACACACCTTTTCTCTCTCTCACACACACACACACACACAAACACACACACACACACACACACATACATATTTACTGTAGGGGGACAAACAAGGGCAGACAAAGGGATTAAATCGATTACATCGACTCCAGTGTGCAACTGGTGCTTAATTTATCTACCCCGAAATGATGAAAGGCAAAGTCGACCTCGGCGGAATTTGAACTCAGAATGTAGCGACGGGCGAAATACTGTTAAACATTTCGCCCGGCGCGCAAACGATTCTGCCATCTCGCCGCCTTAGGCCCCCCCCCACCCCCTTAACTATAATAATAAGATAACATTATAACATCGTTTACGTGGATCTGCTTCTGTTGAGCTGACTGGTGTGAAACAACAATGAAGTCGCAAATCATCGATGTATAATTATTAGCATTAAAGTAAAAACATAATCACAAGAAGAAGTCAGTCACCAGAAAATTAATTGAAAATATAAAGACATAATTCCTTTCCTATTAAGAACTGCAAACATTGGTACTGCTTCTCACGCATGCATCGTTAATAGCGTTGCATGTAGAAATACAATCTTTACATTAAATCAGATTAACATTCAATTTTGTGAACATAATAAGGTGGATTTATCATTGAAATTTATTTGTTTAAGAATGTAAATTTGAATTACTGTTTATTCCTCTTAATCTATTAACGAGAACTTCATTATATAAATAACAAATATTCTCACACGGACATACATACATGAATATTTAGAAATATGTAGCACCGAAACCAAAAACAGCTGGAGAAGCAAAAGCAAAAACTGCAGCAGCTTCAACAGCAGCAGCAATGATAGTAGTGGTAGTGCTTCTGCTGTTGTTGGTGCTGGTGGTAATGCTGCTGCTGTTGCTGGTGATTGTGCTGATGGTTTTATACTCCTACTACAAACAGAAGTCTACTTAAGCCTAAATTAGTTGTATAAGTAGTTAGGTACTCCATAAGGTACTTAGTATTCCGTGTAGGGCACGCTTAATATCTTACGACAATGTTTCAAGTACACAT
>NC_068999.1:49694307-49695970 GCF_001194135.2 Octopus bimaculoides
AAAACAACAATGCAACATCAACGCCTTGCATTCTCATTGCAGGTGTACCTTCGAGCATGAAGACTTTAGATATGAGACGACAAGCTGGCAGAAACGTTACCCCGACAGACAGAAATGGAAGCCCCCAAAATACAAAAAACACAAACTCGTAATCTATTCTCAAAATATTTGGGAAGAACTACAAGAAGACAATCGCTGTCGATGTCACTTACCAGAACGGTGCATCTTTCGCGGCACAATTTAGGTAATTGGTCAGTGATGAGGTAACCTCGGAGGATATGAGGCCGATTGAGTTTATCATGATCTCACAAAGTCGCATAAACTTGTAAGTCATCTAGACAATCGCGGAGTTGTGTCCTGTAGAAGTTCCTGATATTCTCTCTCCCTTCTCACCACCATTTTTTGTTACAGAGAATTAATGCTTCTCTTCAGCATTCAATCAACATTTATTGGATTCTACTACCATATTCCCATGACAACTGGTCATGTGCTTTAACAAAAAAATGAGAAACTTTGACTATCTAGTTACTTGTTGTTCATAATGTGTAGATGAATTCCTTGTTGGCTATGTCGGGTTACGTTTACGTTGCTACGATACACATTTTTCTGTTCCAAGGAACTCTTTTTGTAGATATACATTGTACTGAATATTTTGCACACATTTCCTCCCACTGTATTTGATTTTCAGTTGACTCTGGTGTATTCTCTAACGTTATGTCTTTTTTTTTTGCTTTGCTCTATGTACGTTTATGTAAAAATCAATCGATTTTTGGTTCATATATTCTATTCAATAGTAAGAAGTATCTAAGGTTTTAAAAGTGTTTTATATTACATTATCTTGATGCTGATGGCAATGATGATGATGATGATGTCATCAGCGTCATTCTCATCCTCATCATACCCTTTTCGTCATCATTATCCTTAACTGTTGTTTTTGTTATTATATAACGATAAAAAAAAACATGACGTCCATAGTTTTTCAATTCCAACTGATATCAAATTCAAAAAATAGAAAAAAAAGAGAAAATAAAAATTTTAAATGAGATACCACAAAATAAGACTACTATGGTACATTGTGTTGTTTGGGGGTGATTTCATAATCCGGGTACGTTTGGTACAGAGATGGTGGGTTGATGCAGTTGGTAGAAGTATGAAGTTTCTGGAAGAAATAAAAATTTCAATGAAATGACATATAACAGCTGTTTTGGATTAAAGAATTTTGTATAAGATGCGATGAAGAGATGAAGGAGGCAGCAATTTCTGACAGATTAAAATTCTGTTCATGTTGTTCGAGAAAGAAACTCGATTGGCGAAACTTAACAAACTGTTTGTTTTAGCATTAATGATATTTGCCTCTACAAATTAACCGCTGTTATTTAAATGCACGTCGATATGCAAAATTATGCAGAATGTCATAAACATATTGCGAAATACAAATTTTATGTATTCCTATTAACATGCACGTATTTCTGTGTGTATATGAATTATGTGTGATTATATTTATGTGTGTAAAGAAAAGATTTAATTGAAAGGATACCAGAGGCACCTTCCGTATGAGTAATCAGTAAGAAATTGAGCATTAGCATACTTTTAAGTGAATTTTAACTAATAAAAATAACTTTTTTTTTCTGGATAAGCGCAACCGTTGTCTAGATGATTTTTG
>NC_068999.1:49696198-49697014 GCF_001194135.2 Octopus bimaculoides
TATATATATATATATATATATATTATATTAGAACGTTTTGCTATTCTTATTTCTAGTGTGTTTTCTTACGATTGGCATAACAATCTTTTCTATATACAGCATTGTAAATATTTTTAACAAGAATATGACATGGTAGTTACTAGGAATGTCTAATATCTTCTAAGACACAAATACAAAGTTTCGGATTTATGCTAACGTCTAGTCTAGTATACAAAATGTAGGAAATAACATTTTGAACTAAAAGATCGCTGTGGGTATTGAAAGGATATAGCTAAATCTGTACTCTCGAAATTCATTAAAGTATGCGTTTGTCACTGTGGCTTTCACCATAAAAAAAACGTATGCAACTTTCTCATGAATTCCGAAATATTTCGAGCATTGATATATGAAGAAAAGGGGAAATAACCAAGCCACTCATATTGATATTTTTTTCCCTGTTCAACAAGCGCTCATCGATTGAGATTGAACTGCGAACACATCTATCCGAGATAAACTTCATCGGTGTGTTCAGTGAGAATGTTATGGCCGGATCTGTCACTCATTTTTTTTTGTAAATGTTACACAAATACAACTTATAGCCACCACCAAAAGTATTGTGAACGACATTAATTTTCTTGTTTCCTGCAGCTGCCTAGAAATGTTAGCAAGGAGTTCACTAACCGTACGTGAATATATAATATATATATTTATTTAAATACATATATATTCACACACACATATATGTATGTATGTATGTATGTATGTATGTATGTATGTATGTATGTATGTATGTATGTATATATATATATATATATATATATCATTTATTATATATAT
>NC_068999.1:49697326-49701470 GCF_001194135.2 Octopus bimaculoides
ATATGCATATATATATACTGTGCAAAAGACACAGGGCGACGAGGAGAACTGAAGCGGCGTAGTAATCATAGTGTGAATAATATATTGGGTAACCAACCATTATAATTATAACTTTTAATCATATTTATCGTTATATAAATACATCTATAACTTATAATCTTATCTATTTAAATGTAATTCTATCATCTTAAATCAATTTCAAAACTTTTAGTTATATGGTATTTACTCTTTCTCTCACTAGGCTGAGTCCATACACGAAAACCACCTTCTAAACTTTGGTTTATGATGAAACGGCGCCAATGCATACTTTTATTGGAGATAGACTTCAGTTGATAGTCTCTTTTACACACTTATATACACATTATATAAGCCCAAAATTAAGCTCCGCATTCATTTTGGGAGCAGTACTTTTGTGATCCTTTCTAACAATTCGTGCAAGAGTCCGACGTGTAAGAGTCGTGTAAGAGTCCCTATCTGAAAGTTTTGGCTTTCTTGCGGAGTTTATTTCGACGAGGAGGTTTTTCCCTCTTTCTTAAAGGCTGTCATTACTTTCGAGACAGTACTTCTTGATACACCAAACATTTCGGCTGTTTTCGTTGCGCTAGGGCTTGCCATACGAGCACCAACAATTTCGCCTCTTTGAAAGTGCGATAGATCTGTCATTTTAATTAATTTTAATTACTTTTTTCTAATGATATCTGAGGAGAAACAGCAATTTTAGCAAGACATATTAAGCAACAATAAATCAAAAAACATAAAAATAAGCAAGCTTTTGACGGTTTTATAGATATTTCAAAATTATGATGGTATGATGCTAGGTGTTTCCATTATTTTGTCCAACCCCTGTATATAATAATATATATAAATATAAATACACGCGCGCACACGCATACACACGCACTCACACACACACAAGCACACACATATATATATAACTTAATTTACCGCTAAAATTTTAAAAACTTTTATAGAATTTCGTATTATTTTAATAAAAGTGATAAACAGAAATCTAATTTTTTTTAAAAATAGGGCAGTTAAGCTCGCTGTCTTTCATTCTTATATCAGTCCTGATAAAATTCAAATATAATTTCATTATAATATATCATCTTCTTCTTTTCTGCCACTCTAGCCCTTCATTAACTCTCACATTTTAAAAATTCATTTAATATTCTTTTCCGTATTTCTGTGATAATTTTACGTTCATTATTGTCCACCAACACATTTTGCGCATTCTATTCTGATTCAAATTCAACGTATCACTATCATACGTTCTTCTTTATTGAATTTCTCTATTCTGTTATTCTCTCATTCTCTATATTGCAATTCTTACTTCCTGATTTCAATATTTATTCACGTATATAATTTTTTTCTTTTCTCGCTGCTTTTATAAAACATATTCTATTCTTTCAAAATGTCTTACTTTCTCCAGTTTTCCTGTTATTTTTTAATTGTTTCCATCCTATATTTCACTGCATATTTCTATTTTTGTCATTTTTCTCAACTCGTTGCTATATATTTTCTTCGTATCTCTTTCTTGTCCTTTTTATACGTTTTCTCATTTTTTCAATCATTTTCCCCATTTTTTCCGATATTTTTACTATTTTTTTCATTCTTTCATCTTTTTAATCTTTCTCTCTTCTTTCTATGTGTTTCCTTTTTTTCTTTTTAATATTTTTCTTCTAGTTTCAATCAATCAAGTCTTTTCATCACACCTCGCACATTGTTCATTTAATATTTCATGGCTGTTCATGTATTGTTTTTCTATTAGGAATTTTTCCTTGTTTATTTTTGAATACATATATACATACATATGTGTGTGTATGTGAATGTGTATGTTTATGTGTGTTTATGCGTGTGTGGTGTGTTTGTATATATATATATATGTATATGTAATTATGTACATATAAATGGATTACATATGTATGTGTGTTTATATATACATATATCTACATACAATATGTATAAAATACATGAATATATATATGTGCGTGTGTAATTATGTAATTATGTACATATTAATGGATTACATATGTGTGTGTTCATATATACAACATGTATAGAATACATCAATATATATATGTGCGTGTGCGTACATATATATATATATGCATATAAATATGTATATATGTAAATATATAGATATATATGTGTATATATATATATATATATATATATATATACATATAAACATTCATACATACATACATACATTCATACATACATACATTCATACATACATACATACATTCATACATTCATACATACATACATACATACATACATACATAGAAGCATTCATAAATGCATCATTTCAAGGGATACAGATTAAATCTACCTGAATATGTTTGATTATATCAACATCATCCTTATCATCGTACATACATACATACCACATATACAGACACACGTACACATGCACACACACACACACACACACACACACACACACACGCACACACACACACACACGTACACACATATACGCACACAGACACACACCTGTAGTATTATTGGTATGCATCCTGGTTGTCTGGCAGTTGTAATAATAATATCAATGGACAATTCACCGTTTTGATGCAGTTATTAGATTCTACATTTACTATTTCTGCATTTTAGTATTCAAAATAAAATTTTCTACTATATTTACAATATATAAGCATATATATATCTTATCTTTTATATTTTCATTGGAGAATATATATATATATATATATGTGTGTGTACATAATCTATATGTAAAGATATATATATGTATGTATGTATATATATTCATATTTATATATATATACATACAAACATACATATATATAAATACATATGTATATATCTATATGTATCTATCTATACTTGCATATATATTAGTATGCACTTACACATGTATATATATATCTATGTGTGTGTATGTGTGTGCTTATTTATATTAAAGAGAGAGAGACAGACAGAGTGAAATAAATAGTGAGGGAGAGAGAGATTATATGCTTGTATTGAAATGGTATTCCATTCGTGTATGCTCTTGTGTGTTGTGTGCGTGTGTTTCTTAGTGAGTCTGCGTGTGCTTATGTGTGTGTGTATTTCAAAAGATCGGTATCTAGAGATAGAAGTAAGTTTATCTTTGTCATCCATGGAATGTGTCGAGCTAGATCTGAGGTGGCTGTATTCATACAACGAAGAGGCCAACCCAAATAGAACCAGACGATGAATGGCTTAAAGGCAAAATAAATAAGTACGCAGAAAGAATTGCTGAAAAGAAGAACCAGCTCATCTAAATACACGGTACAGCAATGCGATAAAAAAAGAGATATTCTCTATACAGCAAATGGGAAGAGCAAATACAAGTATAATGTAGAAAGAAAAATACAAGTGAAAATATCACGAATCGTTTATTGTCAATGTGCAACGATGCAGGTATTACTTGGTACGTTTTGTACAAGTGGGATGTCGTGTATTTGGAGGTAGGGCTACAGTGTGCTACATGGTTAGCATTATATTTAGAAAGGAGAATAGAGCAGTGATTCGCGAAATGAATGGGGAAGTAGAACACTAGCTTCGAGCTACGACTTTCGCTCTGCTGTTTGAGCCTGACACTTGCGGGTGTCCGAAGTGGTGGGGACAGCAAAAGCTAGGGTTGTCCTGTCGCAGTACACTCCCTGGCTACAGCACTAAAATAGTAGAAAATGCTTCAGCATGGCAAAAGCAGTGGTGGGTGGGTGGAGGTAAACAAAACTGGGATTAAAGAATCACTCGCGAGTACTATTACAGTTTAATGAAACAGGGGTGGGGTGGGTGATATAGTTACGGCACACCTGGTTAATTAGGGCAAATCGCGTGGAAGCGGAATAGACTGTTAACTAGCAGCATCCATGATGCTGAGTACCGCTACATGAAGCGACACCGGTCGAAGGTGTTGAAAACTTGGAAAACTCCGGGTGAGAGAGGGGGGAGTGAAAGAGTGAAAGAGAGAAAGAGAAACAAGGGTGTCCCGTCGTGGAAGTTATATAATTCATGCACATACATGCATACATACATACATCCATCTACATATATATCTATATATAAATATATGCACATATATATATATATATGTATATACACACACACACACACACACACATACATATATATATTTATTTATTTATTTATTTAT
>NC_068999.1:49702640-49706160 GCF_001194135.2 Octopus bimaculoides
ATATATATATATATATATATATATATATATATATATATATATACATATATGTATGTGTGTGTTTGTGGATGTGTGTGTGGGTGTGCTCTCTTGTCTATGACACTGCTTGTGTAAACTGTTGATATGAACATATATAATAAATTTCTCTTTATGCTTGTGTAATTCTCTTCGCAATTTGCGACAAGGTATGCTGATATTTTCGCTTCTCCAAGTTTATGGTGTGTTTGCATATCCACATGCTTGTGTGCATGTGTGTATACATGCATACGTACATATATTATGTATGTATGTATGTATGCATGTATGCATGTATGTTTGCATGTATGTATGCATATATATTACATATGCCCCTGTACTTATATATTCGTGTGTGCGTGTGTATTCACATATATGGTAAAGAAAGATAGAGGTAGATAGAAAGAGAGAAAGAGGGGGAAACAGAATTGAGAGAAAGAGTGAGGGGGAGAGAGAGATTTAATGTGACAGAGAGGAGGGTGAGTTTGGTGTCCTGTTGATTTGTGATTTTTATTTTCATGTTTGCTCTATGTTGTTTTAATCCACGTACGTTGTTAAGCGTGTATATATTTTTGTATGCATGTATTTCATGCATTATTGAAACGTTTGTATGTGAGTATATGTTCATGTGTGTATGGTCCATGCTTGAGATTTATTTAAACTCTACTATGCCGATTACAAGCTGGTTCACTAACAAACGAAAAAGTCCTTTTTATTTCGTTTGAAACAGTATTTCTAGGGATGGATGGAAATCTGAATGTATTCGTCTCAGTATAATTTTAAGCACAAGTGTTTTCATATACTTCATATTCATGTAATGTGTGTATACACTTCTTTAATACATGAATTGTATGTACATGTCCTATGCAGATATTTAATTGTGTAAATGTAGTTTCCTGAGGATTTTCTCCTACGAAACTCAAACAGGATATTTTACATATCTTGCAAAACTACCTCGCAGTAAATCTTCATCGATCGTGGAAACATTGCGATGTTTAGTGATTCTTGTATTCACGAGGGAAAGGCATTTAAAAGCATCCTTACATATAGCCCAGCCATACACTAAATGGCCGTCACTGATACAGCCTTGTTAATACGGAGTTGTTTGGTACAGCCTCGAACCTTTTTCTTCTTGCCTGTGCATCAGTTTGTCTCCTCGTAAATGTAGAGAAGTACTTTTAAGCCCAATGTTCTACGTATATCTTGTATCTTTTACTTCAGTATCGGACTGTGGCTGTGCTGAAGCACTGCCTTCAAGGGTTTAGTAGAACAACTCGACCTGTTATTTCTATATTCAGGTACTTACTCTATCGGTCTCTTTTGCTGAACTGCTAAGTTACGGAGAAGTAACAAAACATCAGTTGAACGAATCGTTAGAACGCCGGGCGAAATGCCGCAAAGCATTTTGCCCGTCTTTACGTTCTGAGTTCAAATTCCACAGAGATCAACATTGTCTTTCTTCCTATCGGGGTTAATAAGATATGTAGGGGGAAGAATTCACAAAAAGAAACAAAAAAACAAAGACGAAGACAGGTGGTATAGACAACAAACAGATGTATTAGTATAACGCTCGAGAAGTCTTTAACGTTTCGAGCCTACGCTCTTCCACAGAAAGGAACACAGAAAGAAACAAAGAGAGAAAAAAAAAAGAATGTGTAGTGGCTAACGATTTATCATGGCGAATGCCGGACAGAAGGGTCACACAAGAGAGCTAGAAAGAAGGGGAGATAATAAAGTAGTGGTGATCCAAGTACCATAAAAGAACGTTGGGACTGATATGATCAACTTAACTACTTCTGGGCAAGAATATTAAAGCTGCATCTCTCTGCGAAGCGATGACGAACTAGTGCGGCAGAGTAGGCTCAAATTCACGGCCTCCACATCAGATCGTGACTGGTAGGGAGAACATTCTGACGCCCTCGTCATGCAGTGCTCTGAGCATGGGCAATGCAAATCCAAATCTAAATCAATACGTGTGTCTGTGTATGTGTGTGTATTGTGTCTGTGTGTACGTTATATATGTATGTACACGCACACACACATGCACACACACACATGAATATATAAATATAAAATAAAAGAAGGAAAGTGCACATAGTTTACATAGCGTTAATATATTTTAAATGAACGAGTTTTGTAAACTGTGTGCTTTTTCCATCTTTTATTTTATATCTATATTTTTTGCATTACTATTCTCCACGCGGGCGTTATCGAAATCCTCTTCCTCTCTTTTCTTACTATATAAAACTCAACAGAAATTGTGTTCAAAATTGTTCCCTGGTCATCCTCGGTTCTTCTAATTTATCATAATCCTTTCTTGTATAGGTTCAAAGCCTGAAATTTAGTGGGAGGGGTTGAGTCGGTTACATCAACCCCAGTACTCAACTGGTACTTAATTTTTGACTCTGAAAGGATGAAAGGCAAAGTCAAACTCGGCGGAATTTGAACTCAGAACGTAACGACAAGTGAAATACCGCTAAGCATGTTTTCCAGCGTGCTAACGATTCTGCTGGCTTCTCATTTATTGCAATGCCAAATCTTCTGATTTACGACTCTCAGTTTGGATTTAATGCATCATAGTTTGTGTCTAATGACAATTAGTTTACTTGTGTGTGACATGGCCAATGTAGAAATAATCCACGGGTTAATTATCAGTTTAATTTCCTCTCTCGATCTCTGACAACGATCTGCTGTAAATGGCAGTTTCGTTGCATTAATCCAACGAAGATAATTGTATTGATGACAGAAGTTCTTGGGAGCGGCATTGATTACTTGAAAGAATGGATAGTCACCGATGCCAATGTGACTAGCTTCAGAGCCATGCTGTTTACGCACGCGCACACGCACATTCTTATCTGTATGCTATGTCGGTTTTAGTTTTCCAGTTTCCTAGCAATGGAAAAAGAACCAAATTCTAAGTAACAAACAAGACCTTTTTATTAGAATTTAGATAACTGAGATATGTATATGTATATATATTTTCATATATATATATATATATATATATATATATATATGTATATATATAAGATAACAACAAAAAAATGAAAGAAAACTTACACAAAAAAGAATAAAAATAAACAATGCAATACAAACAAATATAATAAGGAGCCTGCCTTGAATTCACTTCTCTAACTGAATAGTGTAAAAAGAAGGCTAAGCATATTTATTTACTCCGAGCTCGACTCTCCAAAACCATGGCATTCCTCTCATCCCTTTGAGTCTTTTAATGCCACCTGTCTCGCTTTAGCCACCCGTAACACTTAACTTCTCTTCGCATTAGGGCTGCTTATCTTTTGACAAAGTGTAATGTCATGTTATTAGATGCACTTGAAAGCTCACTGTAATATCGGTGCTAGATACCACTACCTACTTTCTAGTTTCTGGCACGTGTTTGATGTCTTTTAAATTGGCTTTTCACGAGAACATGTAGAAAGCGAGGCGAGAGAGAGGGAGAGAGAAATAGAGAGAGAGAGAGAGAGAGAGAGAGAGAGAGAGAGAGAGA
>NC_068999.1:49706217-49709387 GCF_001194135.2 Octopus bimaculoides
GAGAGAGAGAGAGAGAGAGAGAGAGAGAGAGAGAGAGAGAGAGAGAGAGAGAGAGAGTATGATTATCTATGTGAGGAAATGAGTAGATGTGAGAGGGTAGATATTAGTGTACGCAGAAGCACTGCAATGTGACGTTGGCCGTCATTTTATGGGGAATTCGGTTAAAGTACTGGGATATTTAGGGGTAATTCAGCACTACAACTATAGAAGGTTGTAACAAGTATGACAATGCTGGACTTAGATGGATGTTTTGTAAGGTATCTGGATCTATTACCTTACTCCCGTCTTTGTTTAAACATTGCCTTTAATCTTTTCAGAATCGCTGATGTATGTAATTGCTATCTACTGGCGCTTCATTCAATTGACTGTACGTATTTAGCATTGCACTAAACTTAGAAACTCTAATGAAAATAAATGGTAAAATACTGAACAAATTATCTTTCAGTATTTTCTTACGAGCTTTTACGTTCTCAGTTCGAATCCAGCCAAGAACAGCTTTGCCTTTTATCCATCCAGGACTGATAAAATAAAGTAACAACCAAGTTTTCTTCCTGGCACCACCAGGTGACATACTCGATAAATGTTATATGCTTGTAGAATCTTCACGGAGTAATATGCATGGTTTCTAAGTGTCTTTGTCCACTTATTTTTCGAACGACACCATCTTGTTGACTCCATGGAGCCGAGTCCGTATGTTTTTCCTGAGCATACAGATTGTAAGGACCTGGGTTAAAATACCACAAAGTATTCCGTTCAGTGCTGTATCAATTCCGCCAATCAACTACTAATTCCTCTGACTCCGTACTTGATTTTATCGTCTCTACCACCACCACCACCACAACATGCACACAACACACACCGTAGAGGAAAGGTATAGTTGAAACTTGATCTCAGCTGGCTTTGAACCCACAACATAAACAGCCGGTCGACAAATTATTTCAAGGCATTTTGTCCAACGATCTCACGATTTAACGAATCTTTCAATTCGTTGCCTCTTTATGAAATCAATATAAACAACGCAGCCCCCACCCCAAAAATCAGTAGCCTCCAACCTGCGTTAGAAATAATTATCCAGAATTCCGAGCCGTGGTTGACTTGATGGAGCAATTGACACAATAACGCCTGGTATTTAGTTCTTCGCTTCTGGTTGCTAAATCAAATCTCAACACAATACACTTTGAATCGATAAATAAGTCCAAGATAAGTAATAGTTTCGATTATATCGACCATGCCTCTTCCTCAAAACGTGTAGCTTTGTGTCTATGATAAAATTGAACATTAAAATTTATTTTAACAGCAACACAAACGAAGGAGTTCGTTGAATTCAACATGTCTACATTTATATATCAGCGGATCTTGAAATAGAGTTTATAGTTTAATTGCTGTTATGAAGATTGTTATAATGATGTCTAAACCTGAAGCAGAGTTACAAATTTTATGGTATGACTATCTCTCACTAAATCTAAGCAAGTAAATTTTCTGTGTTTATTTTATTAATCACAGATGAAAGACACTGTTAGTTTAGTAGTGTTTGCGTTCATAAGGAAGAGAAGCCATAACACTGAATTATGTATAGTATCTAGTCAATTTACTGAATTTGAACATCCTCAAGGAATCCAAGCTCCAAATGTTTATCGCATCAGCTAACCACTGTTGAATCACCTTCAAATTTTCAGCATTTCGTCCTTCACGCTCTGAGTTCAAATTCCGCCGAGATCGACTTTGTCTTTCATTCCTTCTGGGTCGATAAAATAAGTACATGTTGAACACTGGTATCAATATCATCGATTTAGCGTTTCCAAACAAAATTTCAGGTCTTGTGCCCACAGCGGAAAAGGTTATTAAGATACCACCCAAGTTAGTGCCTACTCGTCTCCAGGCCAAACATCACTTTCTCTGCACTCTCTCTGCGCTGCTAAGTCAATGTCAACCTATTACCTAGCCAACACTAAACTACCACTGCCTGGTTGCCACCATACCATTGTCAAGTACCACCTAGCTACCAACAAATCAGCCAAGCCTAACATTAAACACCAGCAAGCCACAGGCTGGTCATCATACGAGGGGGTTCTTAAAAGTTCCTGGCTTTAAGGGTGTCGCGAAAGGCCTGGCTGGAGGTCCAACCTTCCGAATTCCTTTCTTCGAAAAACTAAAGGACCGTTGCAATAAGTGTGTGAAGCTGAGAGGGGAACATGTTGAATAAAATCGTAATTAACTGATCCTTCTGTATTTGATTTTACCAAGAGCCTGGAAATTTTCAGCCCCAATCTCATAAAACCAAAATATAAGCCACTCCCTAGCAACGATCAAACTGTCGCTAAGTCAATGAATAGCCGTCATTGAGACCTCACTTGATTCATTCGAGACTTATCTCAATAGCACTCTCTTGATATGGTTGATCTCAAGTGAACAAGAAACCGCTGGAATTCGATCCACGAAACGCCCATTCTCTAATTTCTACATGCAAACGCTTATTGAACATTCAGGTGTTATTTTTCAGTTAAGTGTACAATTATCAAGGTAGACAAACGTTTCCAATTCATTAAACGTATCAGATTGACTGTAACAAACGTGACACAGTAATCCATGTAGCTATCTACGAATATATATATGTGTGCGTGTGTGTGTGTGTGTGTGTGTGTTTGTGCACGAGTGTATATATATGTATATATATATATATGGACGTGAGTATTTGTGTATGTGTATGTGTTGTAACTTGAGTAGCAGACCTAGGAACAAGGAAAATTTAACTATTTCTCCCAAGATTGTGAAAATAACGAACAGCTTTAATTGATTTCAGAGCTTATATAGCGTCAACTGGTTAAGGTCAAGCAACTGACAAGCAAACCTGTTGTATTGAGCAGAATATTTTCTGTAGCCCATCTTTTATACGAAGACAAACCAATGCACATGATATCACTTCCAATCAGTTAAGATCGATCAGGAGCCGTGAGAGCCACTGCCTGGTACTGCATCAGAACTTCTTCTTCTTCTTCTTCTTCTTCTTCTTCTTCTTCTTCTTCTTCTTCTTCTTCTTCTTCTTCTTCTTCTTCTTCTTCTTCTTCTTCTTCTTCTTCTTCTTCTTATTATTATTATTATTATTATTATTATTATTATTATTATTATTAATCGGCAGTAATTACAGAGTGACTTAAATGCCAAGATTGTAC
>NC_068999.1:49709452-49710496 GCF_001194135.2 Octopus bimaculoides
GTGTGTGTGTGTGTGTGTGTGTGTGTGTGTGTGTGTGTGTGTGTGTGTGTGTGCGTGTGTGTGTGTGTGTATGTGATAAACAGAGGGAAGAAATAAAGACGTTTAGAGTTTTGTCACAGGAGCCAATATTTGCGTGAGAAAAAGCCATTTGTAAATACAGCACCGTTTTATATCTCCTTATATTATTTGCCTCCAAACGATGAAGGGTTAAATTACGGTAAATGAGATGTAAACGCTAAGACGTCGAAAGTGACAACGAAACGCTGTAAAATATTTCATTGCAGCCAGCCTACACGCCATTTCTCTCAATGCACATCGTTTTCTCGTACATAATACTTTAAAAAAAATAATAACTAACCAATAATACGATAAAATAAAATAAAATAAAACACAGGCATATAAAATTCTATTGAAACAGAGCCTTTTGTATGCAAAAAGAGAAGAGAAAAATTATGGGGACAATCCTACTTAAAGTGAAACATTTACAATGCAGTAACATTTGCACGTACAAAAAAATAATAATCTGGAATTTTCTTTCTCTTCAAAGATGATATTCTGAAATTTTCGATGTAACAATGGAAAACTACAAAGAAATGTTTTGTTAACTGTTGAGATTAGCCGATTGTATAGAAGTATGATGTGAATTGAAGATATTACACTATCCGAGCTACAAATTAAGTCTTAAAGATACAGGACTTGTCATATATATATATATATGCGCGCGCGCGCGCGCGCGTGTGTGTGTATTATTTTCAAGGAGGCTTTCCTCTTTTTTTTTCTGATTTTTCATTGTGCTACTTAAACTGGCTTATTGTTTCCATTGTTCTCGCTCCTTGTTCATATTTTTCTCTGTTTCATCTCGCTCTCTCTCCCCTCTCTCTCACTTGGTCTTTCACTCATGATCTCTCTTTCACCCTCTCTGCTCTGTCCCTTTTTCTCTCTCCGTTTCGGAACACATACACACACACACACACACACACGCATAAATATATATATATATATATATATATGTATGTATGTATGTATAATGTTTATATATATATA
>NC_068999.1:49710817-49711670 GCF_001194135.2 Octopus bimaculoides
ATATATATATATATATATATATATATATATATACAGAGAGAGAGAGAGAGAATGGGACTGAGAGAGTGAGAGAAAGAAAAAGAGAGGAAGAGTAAATGGCAGTAAAAGAAATTGACCCACTCACACAGACGGAAAAACAGACAGTAAGATGCATGGATATAGCCAGAGAGAGTGAGAGAGAGAGATAGAGAGATAGAGAGAGAAAGAGAGAGAAAGAAAGAGCGAGCAAGGCAGAGAGAAAGAGAGGGAGATAACAAAGAATACTTTTATATGCAGAGACGCACATATCACATGCACGCGCGCGCACGCGCACACACGTACACACACACGTCCATATGCACGTACTAAGTGCATGTGTACGATTGTACATCTATGTACACGTTGACGAACCGATCGACAGAAGAGAAACAGATATATTATAGTAACCACATTTGCTCACGCATACATCTCTACATGTAAATGTCCCCAACTGCCTACCACACCTCCCCCCTCCCCACCCTCCGTCAACTTCCTTATCTTCAAGTTAACCACCACCACCACCACCATCACTGTCATCATCATCGATACCGTTGTCAGTGATATTTTCTTCGCTGATGTACTATTGATGATTATCGTTATGATCATTGTCCAACTTGGTTTAACATTTATCAAGATAATTTGCATTTTTTTCCTCCCAGAAAAATATGTAAAAAGAAGGGAAAATAACTCGTAATTTTTGCGAAATATTCCACATGCAACACTCACACGCAGACATGGATATAACAGTTTTGTAAGCAAACATACACATACATGTAGATACATAAAAGAACACATATATACATTAATGTATATATATATATATATATATATATAT
>NC_068999.1:49712292-49713355 GCF_001194135.2 Octopus bimaculoides
ATATATATATATATATATATATATATGTGTGTGTGTGTGTGTGTGTGTGTGTGTGTGTGTGTGTGTGTGTGTGTGTAAACGTGTTTACATAAACGGATACATTATAGCTGTTACAAATACTGAGAAGTGAATGCATAATGCGATATAACCCGTTATGGATAAAACATCGTAACTTCAATTTGTATATTTACAACCTATTTAATCGCCGGATGATGAAGCTTACGAGTTTCTCACAGAAAATCAGGACACATATAAAGAGAAATACGTGATGCGCATATACCGTGTTTGTTATTCCTTTTCTATATGATCTGCATTATTCAAAGGTCTTTAACTTGATAGCTAAATCAATATCCCGTTCTTTAAATTTCCAGATGCGACTAGATGATGTTGTGACCTTCTTTTCTTCATGCCTGTAGGAAGTGTAATTACCCTGTAACGTATATTCATCATATTATTGTTTAGTTTTGTAGACGTGACTTTTATATCATATGTTATTGACTTAGTGTTAAATGACATATTAAATGAGTATGGTTATGTGTGTCTGAATGTGTATATGATCTCAATTAATTTTGTTGGTTTGTACGTTTTAAGATAATTCATTTTGGAATTACAGCTGTAAATCATTTGAAGCCTGTTTCTAGTAAATATTCTCTGGCGGTAGTTGCTTGGGGAATACTGATTTATTAAGATTATGAAGATCGAAGTAAAATTGGATTTAACGTTTAAGAGATGGTGAGTTTGTGAACTAGGTGGTGTTGCGGTCGTTCTTAGTATTGGGTGATATTAGGACAGTGTTATATTTGATCTATGCGAAAAAACAATTTAACCCTTTGTCTTTCATGTATATCACATATGAAAAACATTACACATTTCCCTGACATCCATTCATCATATATAATACACTTACCCAATTTTTTTCAACCACTAAAGTAACTTCCTGTGTAAATTTACTTAACATAACTTGTGTGGAAGACCGTCGTGTATATATATATATATATATATATACACACACACACACACACACACACACACACACATATATATATATATATATATATATATA
>NC_068999.1:49713365-49714982 GCF_001194135.2 Octopus bimaculoides
CATATACATGCATACATACATACATACATGCATACAGACAGACAGACAGACAGACAGACAGACAGACAGGTAGATAGATAGATAGATAAAGATAGACGTATATGCATATATGAGCGTATGTGGTTTTGCGTTATTTTTTCCTCCTTCCACTGCTAGACTACAAATTCTGGTTTGTTTACACCCCCGAATCTCAGTAATTGTGTAAAAGGAGTAATCAATAGAATAAGTACCAGATTTTTAAAACAAAAAAAAAAGGCATTAAGGGGTGTGCTCGATCAACCACACCCTTCAAGACGGTGCTCCAGCATGGCCACAGTCCAATGATCGAAACAATTAAAAAAATCAAAAGATACAAATAGATCATGGAAATATTTCTGACCAGCTCTTAAAGTTCCCACGTAAACAGTAATTAGTAAATTCACAGGACGGCTTACGTAGCTCTTGAAGTCCTTTTCATTCCAGCTACTGAAGCTTTTGTCTGAAGAAGCTATTTCCGTGTTTAAAGCGAATTATCTCAGAAGAAGTTTAAATTAGTTGACTTCAGCGATTGATGATCAGAATCAATCAATAAATGAACTCTGAAAAGATTACATTATGGAAGGAATGAAATATATTTAAGAGATGTTTGGCGAGAATTTAAGCATACTTGATTCTTTTATCGTTTATCTTTTATTTTGTTTCAATCATTTGACTGCGGCCATGCTGGGGTAGCGCCTTGCAGGGCTTTTATTTTTAGTCGAATAAATCGACCCCAGGACATTTTTCTTCTTTCAAAGCTTGGTACTTATTCAGTCGGTCTCACCTTTCCGATATATATGTAAATATCCTCTCAAATAAATTTGCACGTCATTCTTGAAGCCCCGAAGAAGATATGATATGATGCACACACACTGAGCTTCATCTCTAAGCAGAAACAACTGTAAGCTAATGCGGTTCACTCTATAGTTTCCTGTTCCTTTGGCTTTCATATATGTACACACACACACACACACACACACACACACACACACACACACACACACACACACACACACATATATATATGTACATATATATATACATATATATAAATATATATACATGTCTGTATATATACACACATATGTGTATACACGTATATGTAATGTATGTATTTATACACATATATATATATGTGTGTGTGCTTTTGAGTGAGTGAATGTGCGTGTAATTGTATGTACCAGCAATTGCCTGAATTTGGAATTTTAGTACAGTATACAATTAAGAGCTAACATATCTAATACATGCAACATTACAAAGCTAACTAGAAATAAGAATGCGGTAAGGAAAAATCAATATTTGTCAATTACTAACATTATTTTCTTGGGTTCGGCAAACATGGGCGACAACTCCGGATATTTAGTTTAACTATAATCACTTTTCTTTGATCTCTATGTTCGTATTTATCTCTCTCACGCTCTAAGATCTATCTATCTATCTATCTATCTATCTATCTATCTATCTATCTATCTATCTATCTATCTATGGAGCACATCTCCCTCGATATGTATATATATGTATATATGTATATATACACACACATATATACCTCTATATATAAATACATATCTTTATATACATACATATATATATATATAT
>NC_068999.1:49715343-49720573 GCF_001194135.2 Octopus bimaculoides
TATATATGTATGTATGTACATATATATATGTGTGTGTGTACACATATATAACATACACAGATTTATATGCATATATATATATATATACATATATATATATATATATGTACACATACATACACACATAGACATAGAGATCAAAGAACTTAGGAAATATCACAGTAGCTAAACTGGTCATAATAAAACCAAAAATATCCGGAATTTTCTCCTGTATTTGCCGAAAACAGGAAAATAATATTAGTATGTGACTAATATTGATTTTCTACTGCATATTTATTTCAAGTTAGCTTTTTCATGTTCCTTGCAATAAATATGTGGACACTAACTTAATTATATACTCTACTGAAAACGAAAATTCGAGTAACTTCCAAGTTAAAATAAAATCTGGAATGTAGAATTCGACAGCTCCTATGTACTTATCTCAATGTTCATTTGATCTAGAGATAGTTGGCGTTTATTGTTTATATACATTGTCCTTGAATCAACTGTCACCGGGATGTGTTTTCCCAAACCAAAACAGAATCTCTGTCACCATTAAATTAAGTAGGTCCTAACTTTAATGCTAAATGACTCTGTTAATAACATCAACAATGTATTTGCTAAGTTTCTTCTATTACTATGTAGAAATCTCCAAAATGTAACATCTGATATTGCCTGTTGTTCAGCATGGTAACAATGGACAGTAACAATAGTAAAGATCTGTGAAGTGTGTCCATATATCTATCTTCTCTTTGGTCATATACTCTCGCCATGAGATATTTGGAAACCTAATAAGTTTGCTGTTCGTGCCATTAAAGCAATCATGAAGAACTGCTTTTGATACGATGTGGGTGTTTCCAAAATACGAAATGGGTTGGTGTTCAACACGATAACAATTGCCAGCGAAACCTAACCTGCGTTGAGTAAAAATAATAGAAACTGTTGAAATGCGGCCATAAATCTCCCGTTTGGTATTCTGCTCACTTCATGAGATGTTTTGAGGTCTCACGAAAAGTTTGTTGTACAAACCTTCAAGGTGATCTTAGAGCTTCTATTTCATAGTCCAGGTTTTAATCCCATGCAGAAGAATACTTTCTATACTTTCTATACTTGCTCTGAAAAAAAACTCAGCCTTCAAAGTGTACTTTGAAATGCTTAAAATGTGGTGAAGAAGAATACTGAAAAAAAGGTGTCATTGGAGCATACTTCAATTTTAAAATTTCATATTTTAGAAAAAATCATCAGTCACATACATTATCAGAACTGTTAATATACATAAAAAAAATTAAGAAAAAATTATGAGTAATAAGTTCTACAAATTACCTTTTGCATTACTCTAAGAATCGCCAGAAACACAAATACATAAATTATACAACATGGTGTAGATGTTTTACTCTAACCTTCAAACTCTATTCAACATCAACTGACCTAATTAATATTTTAACTGAAATGACAGCTGTTGATTATTCCACTGTTTTGGATGCCTGTCCTCAGTATTCCTCTATCAAAATAGAAAAATCTTTGGATTAATTGAATTGATTCTTTCTACAGATTGTCAGCATTCCAATAGTATTTAAGTCGGAGAGTATGGTAGGGCAATTTTATTTGATTATTCCTATTCCTATTCACATACGAAACCGTCTGAACATTGTGCGACAGTCCCTATCATAAACACACACGTATAAACCGAGTTGGATACGGATTTTTATATAATGGCTTAAGCAAATCGTCCTTTATCAGTTAGTCTCATGTATCCTCTTGAGATGGCGAAACGATCTCTCAGCTTTTCCTTATGAATATCTTATGCTGTCACAACTAGCTTGAGAACTACTTACGAAATACTTGCTATTATCTTTAAAGCAGTTACGAATCTTTTAAAAACGATTTTAGCTTATCTCAACATATACATAATTACATTTCACTTATTTAATGAGCTGTTGATGAGGTAAACGAGAAAGAAAAAATATATAACAAGAAAAACGTTTATTAAGCAATAATTGATATTAATTCCAAATTTTGGCACAAGACCATCACATCCGGGGGAGGGCGTTTAAGTCAACTACATCGACCCCCAGCGCTCAAATAGTACGGAAGAATAAAATGATATAATGTTGGACCGGGTTAACTTGCAGTTGATTCTTCAAAACTGTCAAGCCAACTGGTAGAGGTACCGATGTAGGCTTGTAAAGTTTATTATTATCCGTTTTACATTTGTGATGATAGAATCTAAATAGTGTTGCCTAAATAGTGTTTTCTTGTATTAATAAGTTTACATTTTGGTTTAACTGAGAAATAATAGCATTATGATTCTTTAATGTTATGTAAGGTCTGCGTGGGTTGAGACGTTCTAATGAATCTGAATTACTTGAATATATTAGTAAAACCATCGTCACGTCGTTGTAGATATTGCATGCATTTGTGCTTGTTTATATATTTACATTACATATTTTACTTTCAATCTTCTAGTTTGAACAGATTTTCAGTTTCCTCGGCTTTACAAGCATGAATATATTCAGAATTTAGAAGCAGTAAAATTTGCTAACTCAGCGTATTTTAGAAGGCATTTAATGAATGTAATTAAATCCGTTTCGACAACTGCTGAGGTCTTGATTTTTGCAAGAGATTCCTAATAGCTTTGAAACCAATTTTTGTCGTTTAGGGCAACGTCTTTTCAGAATGTTTCATCGGGGATTCACGTAAGCAATTTAAAATTTGCTTAGATTTATAGAAAAACACTGAAAAAGGTTAAGAATTCATTTAAATGTATATCCCTATTGAAGAAAAACTTCAATTACGTTCTATTTTTTTATGACGCTACGAGACTATCCAGTTTCTGTTCCCAGACTATTGAAAAGTAATATCGATTTCAACGAATGGGCATTTGATATTCATCTGTATTGTAAGTAATTCGCTTCTATATGCACATATGGTAGCTATTCTGCAATTGTTATATATTTACATTTACAACACTTGTTCTTAGTTTTTGCCTTTCGTTTCTTTTTTGTATTTCCTTTCTACGTTTTGGGAAAATTAAATCTCTTTAATTCGTACACTTTGAGCATCATTGTATGTATTTAAGCATATGCTGCCTATGTACGTACATACACAGACACGATACACAAACCTATACTCATATACACAAATATATATACATAAATATATATATGTATATATTTATGTGTATATATATATATATATATATATATATATATATATATATATATATGTACATATGTACATTATCCATAGATATATTTAGGCAGATATATGCGAGTATGTATGTCTATATCTGCATGCATACTCGTATCTGTGTGCATGTGTGGGCAGTTGTGTGGTGTGCGTGTTTGCGTGTATATTCTGTTATCGAGTTACTGAATTTAGTCATTGCACTGCGGTTACACTGGATAATCATTTTCAGGGAGTTTTAGTCATTAACACACGTTTTTGAAATCGGAGGTGTTGGGTCAAATATATAACCAGAAACACGAGAACAAAGATATATGTACATAGATGCATACATACACTCAAACATACATACATACGGTTCCAAACATACACACAGACACACACACACACACACACACACACACACACAAACACACACATATATATTATCATCATCGTTTAACGTCCGCTTTCCATGCTAGCATGGGTTGGACGATTTGACTGAGGACTGTCAAGCCAGAAGGCTGCACCAGGCTCCAATCTGATCTGGCAGAGTTTCTACAGCTGGATGCCCTTCCTAACGCCAACCACTCCGAGAGTGTAGTATATATATATATATATATATATATATATATATATACATACGCAAGATTCCGGTCAGTTGCTCTTAGTGTAGGCTCTTAGCGAGGAAAGTTTACACTTTAAGTTAAAATCTTAGCTGTGTTGATGATGTTGATGCATGTTTACTAGCAAAGAGCTCCAGTGATTGTGTGAACTCGCAGATCTAAAATTTGGAAAGTTTCATGAAAAGTATATTTGTATGCAGAGTTCAATGTAACCTCCTGTCCTCTCAGGGTCGGTGAAAAAATACTAATGAAGGACGATATTGGTCCTCTAAGAAAGTCTAACTGGACATCTTGCATAATTTATATCGGTTCACTGCGTTCTGCGTTCAAATTCCGTTATGGCCTACTTGGATTGTAGATACGCAGTGATATGGCTTAACCACCATCAGGCATTTATAAATGTATGTATTTATGGATGTACGTATGTATGTATGTATATACGTATGCATGTATTTATGTATGCACTTACGTATGCATTAATGTATGTACATACGTATGTATGTACATATGTATGTATATATGTATGTATGCATGCATGCATGTATGTATTTATGTATGTATGCATGCATACATATATGTATTCATGCATGTATATATGTATGTATGCATGTATGTACGCATGTATGTATGTATGTACTTATGTATGTTTATTTTCACGTGGGTATCTATGCATTTATGGATGTATGGATGTGTGTGTATGTATTTATACTTTCGTGTGTGTATGTGTGTGTTTTTGTACGTGACTGCGTGTGTGTGAATGTTTGAATAAAATGCCTACTGTCTGTGTTAGCCGAGATCTAAGTTGGCCATTGCGGCCTCCACAAACTTCATATCGCGTGTTGTAATGTTTGCATGATTTCACGATGCATCGAGAGTTGTATTTCAGGTTCGAATCAATTACGGTTGACTGATATTAAAAAAGTATTCTGCGCATAATGTGTGCCCTTGATATGCATACTGCTGATATAACAAATCCTTATACCTTTGCACTGCTACGGCTTGTCTTGATTCACTTAGGCACGGCCATACCGCAGCACGTCTTAAAATGTTCAAAACAGCCTGTTTAGCCATATGAACATCATTCTGTTCCGCTTTCTTTCTTGCTCTCTCTCTCTTTCTTTCTCCTTCTCACACACGTACACACACACACATACACACACATACATACGCACACACACTCTTTCTTCTATATAACTCCTCGATCTATATAACAATTTTCACGTCATATATCGGCCACCATTGGTTTATATATTTTATACGGAAAGTAATTTTACCATGGATTTAATGGAGAACTTGTTTGCCAGTGTATGTGCGTGTTTGTGTGCCGGCGATGTGCTGCTGTGTGCGTGGGGGTGGGTCGTTGATGTGTGTGTGATATGTGTGATGTGTGTGTGTGTGCTTGTGTGTGTGTGTGTGTGTGTGGAAAGAGAAAGGATCTGACGTGTTTGGAGGCACGCAGC
>NC_068999.1:49723816-49724866 GCF_001194135.2 Octopus bimaculoides
CATACTGCGTTTTCATCTTTTGTAAGTAAAACGCTTCACTACACATAGTGTTTTCGTGCGGAAAATTATTTCTTGGGCAAACATTTTTATTATTATTTTTTTTTTTTGTATTTAAAACATAAGCAGAACATGACATGCAGCTAACATATCCCTGTGTGCAAAATCAGAAAAAAACTTGCAAAGACTGGATTTTTATTGAACCATAAGCCACATACAAAGAAACCTATTCTGACGGTGATACGTATATACGTACGTGCACACAGATACACGCACAAACATACACACAGACACACCACCCTATATATATGTATGTATGTATGTATGTATAATGTATACAGGGATGGGCAAAAGTAGGTATTCAGTTGCTTAATATGAGTGGGCTTTCCATTCACTCAAAGACCTCAGAAATTAAAAAGAAGGGCTGTCAATGAGCTAGGCGTCTCCCACGGACCCCTTTGTCGAATTATGAATCTCGTAGGTTAAAGAAAAAAAAAAAAAAGAAATAGAGAGATGAAATGAATATTCTGCTCGTACTAAGTAACTGTGCACCTATCTTTGCCCATGTATAAATATATATATATATATATATATATATATATATATGCCACAGATGCGCTACAGAGACACACATTATGACATATACGCTTAGACATAAATATAGAGACATGCCTATGTAGTTATGAGAAATGTCTGTGGAACTCAACGTTTATTGCAATAGAGTATCTTTACGCATATCACGAGAGTATTTTTGTGTTTGCATAGTAGAATGGTTACGAAATTTCACTTGTCAACATCACTTCAGGGGTTCGATCCTGAAGCGTGGGCCTTTCAGCACTTGATTTCCACAGTGGCATCGGATCACCGCAACTTTTTAGAATGAAGTTGTTTCAACAGAAGGACTATGAAATGACCAGAGGTGTTTATCAGACATACGGTAACATTCATTATTATATTATCCACATGCAGTTCCGTAAACCACACGACTAGGGCCATAATTATATGTATGTATGTATGTATGTATGTATGTATATATATATATATATATATATA
>NC_068999.1:49725132-49727703 GCF_001194135.2 Octopus bimaculoides
TTGACGTTCTGAGTTCAAATACTACCAGGGTTGACTTTGCCTTTCATCCTTTCGGCGTCGATAAACTAAGTACCAGTTGAACACTGGAGGTCAACGTAATCGAATTTCCTCCTCTGCTGAAATTTCTGGCCTTGTGCCAAAATTTGAAACTAATATTATCTCAGTTGCATTTTAATTTAGATTCCATGTTTTAATTTCTAGTTTCTCTGATAATCTTTCCATGCATCGGTTTCTCTCTGTTTTTGTCAATTTTGTTTGTTATTTTTTTATATTTCTCATTTTATTCTTCATTGTTTCTCGACGAACTATTTGACCTAAGCATAAACAACTTTCCTGACGACACTGGCTTGCATTTGACTGCGTTGACATTGCTGTCGCTTATATTTTCGTCATAGCCTATTCAATTAAGCGTAGCCTAGTCAATTTTGTCTTTTGTGCAGAACATTGTAAGAGGGTTAATTGATCTTAGTAGATACTTCGAGAGAGAAATATGTGTCTTGTAACTAGAGAGTTTTGATGATTATATTTAGGTATTTGAACATAGATTGCTTGTATGAACGCAGATATGTTTACTTGAACGAGGATTTGGTTGGTTAAGCGAAAATTCAGTGGTTGAACAAATATTTGGGTCTCTGAGCATATGCTTCATTGGTTGATTCAACGATGATGTGATTGTCAGGACGAAGAAATGATTGGCTGAACGATAATGAAGGTAGCTGTTGTAGTTGATTGATTGCATGAATGTTATTTTTGTTGAATACATTTTTGGTTGGTTCAACGGACATGTGGTTGCATAAACGATTAATAGATAACTTGGTTGGCTGAACATTGATTGGCTGAACTTGGTTGGCTGAGTGAAGAAATGATTTATTAAACGAGAACCGGTTGGTTGGTCGGAGAGTTGGTAGCTAGAAGACATGCTTCACTTCTGGATACAACATAATGTTAGAGTTACAACTCCTCTAATACTATGACGTCACTGCTATAACGCCTTTGAACATAAATCTTCTGACTCAGAGTTAAACTATGACTAAACAAAATTCGATACATCTAATCTAATGACAACATGATTTTCAGTTAATACGGCATTTCTGTATCACGATGAAGCTTGATACAAGCTTACACACATCTGTTTATCGAAGATAAGGATTTGTGAGATAATCCCTATTTTTTTTTTGTTATGGGTTGAATCAGTTAAATGATTTACAGATGAATTGAAAATTATTCAATAATAAAAATTGATACAAGACCATACGTTTTTAGTGTCAATTTAAGAGGCACAGATTGTATTACTGGTACTTATTTTAACGACTGGAGAGAAGTAAAGAGCGAACCAAACAGTGGAGGGACAAAACCACTTGTAGGTAAACTGTTGTTTTTCAGCTCTACAGTGACGTAACAAGAGCAAAAGCAGCAGTAGCAGTAGTAGCAGAAAGAACAACAACAACAATAACAACAACAACAAGAGCCTCAAGAACAATCAATCAAAAGATCAAAGATCTTTCTCGGGCCATATGCTCATAAGTCCGGTTTTCCGGATTCTATGACATGTGTCTTCCTTAACCCGGGCTCTTCGCAATAGATCTCAGTTCTGCCAGTGGACTAGAACGAAAGCAAACGAAGTGTTTTGCTCAAGAAAGCGACAATTTGCCCCCGGTAAAGAAATCGAAACCACAATCTTACGATCATGGGTGCAACACCCTAACCATTAATCCAAGCGCTTCCACATCAAGAACAGCAATAGCTTAGGTTAATGATCTGCGGTTATTCAATCTCATTCCACCGCCATCATTATTTTCAGACAATAGCAACAGTCAGCATGGTCCGTAATCCTACCACCACCACCATCACCACCACCATCACCACAAATGACAGCATCAGCAACAACACAAACATCACGATTCTCATTAATAATCTGTCATTAAACAATCAGCGTCACTTCCTAATGAATTCCACATTCTCGTCACCGGCGTGATTACCTTTTGTAACCAATGTTCGCCATTAGACAGTGTGAAGGTCAGTAATACTACGACCACCAGCAGCAGCAGCAGCAGCAGCAACACAAGCAACATGGTTTTCATTTTGACCACCAACGCTGTTCCATTACCACTACCGCCACCGTCACCCTCACCACTGTTACTGCTGCTGTTGCTGCTGCCGCTGGCTTTGCTGTTGTCGCTGCTGCACCTACCACCACCGTCGACAAGGTTCTCGTTAAGGTCATCACCGTTATTCCACTACCACCACCACCACCACCACCATCACCACTACAGCCACCACCATCATCACCACCACTAACAACAACTACGGAAACAACAATAAACAATGCCACCGGTAACAGTGATACAATCACCACCACTACCACTACCACAACCACCACCGCCGCCGCCGCCGCCACCACCACTACCACTACTATTCTCCTATACTAAAAGCCATTCCGGTCACTCCCCCCCCTTACCTCCTCGGATTGACCATTATCAGTATCAGCACACCTACATTAACCTGTCAGCAGATTTCATCTACGAAAGACAAGATCAATCTCCACATGCCCCCTCCCCTCCCACCATCCCC
>NC_068999.1:49728364-49730960 GCF_001194135.2 Octopus bimaculoides
AGAGGAAAACAATCATACTAACACACACACACACACACATACACCAACACTAAATGCTTGTCTAGTGTGATATATATATGTGTATGCATGTGTATGTGTGTATGTGTGCGTGTGTGTGTGTGAGAGAGAGAGAGAGAGAGAGAGAGAGAGAAAGATAGAGCACATGGTTTGGTGGATAGGGTGTTGCACTCACGATCGGCAGATCGTAATTTCAATTCCTAGAGCGGGTGGTGCGTTGTGTTCTTGAGCAAAACAGTTCATCTCTGGCTGATCTGCAATCAGTTCGACTCGTGGCGCATGGTACACCGTGCACCTGTTTAGACAACGTCGATTTAATAGAGAGAGTGAGCTAATGTCTTTCATGAACATTTGATGTAACCCAGTATCAACCTGTTGCATGGTCGAGTCGTCGGTGACTAAACTGGCAACCCCATCGATCTTACTTGGTGAGGAGGGTGATTGCTGGACACCCCGCAGCACGAAAACATGATTTGTCAAATGGTGGAAGTGCTCATGAGCAGTCAACAGCCATCCAACAATATCTGTACATGTGTATGTATGCATGTACGTATGCGCGGACACGAGGAAATACCTGGGTTGGTGTCCAGGTGTGCGGTTGGCCTACTGATTTCACAACATCTGTCTAGAAGAAGGAAACTCCGAGAGAAAACCTGCGACATCGACAATATTTGATGATGTAGACTAGTTCTTCTTTTCGAGTTTATGTTGTCCATGTTCAGAAAGTGGGACTGGATTTATGCAAACCCTTCCCACTATAAAAAAATTGCCATGCACAGGCATCGCTTGAAAAAAAAGCAAGACCTATTATATATATAATATCACATTCTGTAACAATACATCACTAAGGAAGCGTTTAAGATATACTATCTGGTTGTTCTGTCATGAAATAAATTCCTGAATTCCATCTAGTGACACTCCACAGAAATCTGAACACCGAATCCGCCAGATTCACAGAGCAAATATCAATTGTTTCTAATGCTAATGCAAATAGAAGCAAACATAAATGTATGAACTTTGCCGTTTAGAGTGATATGCACTTTGTAGAGTATTATTTTATCAACTTCCGAATAGCATCACATGTGAAAGTCATAAATTTGTAATATGGAAATGGAGAACATTAGGAAAAAGAAAACACAAACGAAAGTTACTCCATTTTAACTCTTTGATGTTGAACTGAATATGCAATAAAAAAAAACTCTATTCACACATTTAAGAGTACCATACCCAATGTAATACGATATTATTTCTCTGAACCCAAGCTTCAAAAACTACCAATGTCCTACATATAATTTTATTATATTCCATAGGCATATACAAACGGTGTAATGACTCGAATTCAATCTATCACAGCCTTTCTGTACCGCAATCGTCTACCTCCACTTTGTCGCCATTTTCTTCGATTTCATGGAAAAATGTACTTATAAGAAAGGTTTGTTGTTACAATCAACAGTTATTGGTCTATTGTTATGTAAATAAATCTACCGCTATATATTTGTAAATATTTAGCAATGGATTCAACAGACAATATGAAAATATGCAGTTGTTCTCATAAGTACGAAGAAAACTCATTCAAACCTCTTACAAAGTTTCATGCTTTCAAATAACTGCAGATTGTAACAAAGAATTATGAAAATGCTCAAATGCACTCATTATTGGAACTCTATATTATTATCCTGCATCCACAAAACAAGTGTTTAAAAATAATATATTAGTTATATATAGTAGATATAAGAATCAATTCCAGGGGCCCTATTATCGATTTTTTTTGCATAAAATTTAAGTCTGGCACTAGTTTTCCAGACATGAGTTCTACTCACGTGTCAAGTTTCATCAATATCGAGAAAACGATGTAGGAGGAGTTAGATAACAATGCCACAAACAAACATACCCGCAGATTTCCACATATATAGTAGATATATATATATATGTGTATAGGTATGTGACACAACAATAAAACTGTTATAGTATATATAGTTATATATATATATATATATATATATATATATATATATAGTTATATATATATACAGTTCCAAACATTGCGTCTGTCTGTATATGTGTGTGTGGAGTATGGTGTGTGTATGTGTGTGTATATATATGTGTGTGTGTGTGTGTGTGTGTGTGTGTGTGTGTGTGTGTGTGTGTGCTGTGACTCCATCGTAATCAATCTGCCAGACTTCGGTTTCTTTGGTAAATTATTTCTGTTGTAAAAGAATTCCACGAATATTTAAAACCTCGTGCCATTTTCTCTATTCTTTCATTCTGTCGTTCTGCCATTCAGTTGTACTGTCTTTCTATCTCTTCTCACTTCGTTTGTTTCTCTCTTTGTTACGTTCATTATTCTTAATTTATTTCCTTTCTTTCACGATAATTGTTTGTTTTTCTTATTTTCTACATTGTCTTTGTTTTCGTTTTTTTTTTTTTAGTTTCTATCTCTCTGGCTTTCGTTCTTTCAAACCTTTTTTCTCCAATTTTCGTTATATACTTATGTTTGTATGTACATATGCTGTACGTATGCATTTATATGAGTATGTATAGTATATATATATATATATATATATATATATATATATAT